>NC_071619.1:600000-797500 GCF_014839835.1 Dryobates pubescens | reverse complement strand
AGCTCTCTAGGCCAGAGTCCAGGTCTTGCAGCTACAACTCACGGTGGCAGACGCTGCAGCAGGGCTCTTCGTCGGGGCCGGCGTGGGAGCCTTGTCACCCTTGTCCAGTGGGATGCTGCTCCTTGTTTGCCAGCCACGCCAGCGGTGACCGAATGGCATTTCTCAGCCTGCAGGTTGGAGCGTTATTAGCTCTTGTCTCTAATTGCCATCATTCTCAGAGTGTTTCGAACAGACGGCTCTAAGAGGAGTGGGGAGAGAGCCTTTTATACCTGTGACAAACACACACACACAAGGAAAAAGAAAAAGCAAGTGCTTGCTGGGCTTCCAGCTCACGTTTGTGGGGTTAACCATGGCAAAAATAGGCCACATCCCACTCTGGCTTCAGCTGAAAAGGAACCAGGGACCATAGGAGAGTCCAGGTTAGGTTCCCACTTGCTAGTATCTGCTTGCTTTCCAGAACGCCCCCTGCCCTACCTGCTAGGAGCTCACCAGGGAAATGGGCTTCTCCCTGTGCCTTGGCCCCGACGTGCAGCTCCCAGGGGCCAGTGATGCTCCTCGGGGTGCCTGGCGCTGTGTGGGGTGCTTTGGTGGGGTGTGTACCGTGATGGCCCCCGCCACATCCCTCCTGCCTGCCCAACTGCATCCCCCCACCAGCACACACATGCCAACACCGCAGAGGAAGGATTCAGTCCGCTCCAGCTGCACAACAATTACCCATATTAAAGTATCACCTTTAAAACCACGAAGCTCAGTCCTGGATGATGTGCTGCGTGGCCTGGGCGCATAAGCCCTGAGCACGAGAAGATTCCCTCATTTTGCTGACTGCTCCGGTGTGGAAGCACAACAGAAAGAGGCTGTTCCCATGACTGGTATTTTTCATCATTTGGTCATTAAATAGTGATGGATATAAACCTATAAAGTACCTAAACTGAACCTCTTAACAATCCATGAGCAATACTATCATTTCTTTAATAGAACTCGCTGACCGTGCCTTTCTCAGGTGCCATTTGTCATTTTCAGCCTGCAATAATCAATAACTTGGCTTTGAAATAAATAATCTAACAGTCACAATATATTATCTTTCAGGCCAGCCTTATCCTAACCATAAAACAGGACTTGGAAAGGTGAAAAACTTTAGGTAAATGCCCAAAGTGAGAGCAGGAGCTAAATGAACAAGAAGCTGTACATAGTTTCCCTTCCACGTTCGTTCCTACTTCCCTTCCTTTTAGGAAGCTGGGTCTGCTCCCAGCATGGAAACACGATCCTGGGATCCTCCAGTTTCAGGTCTGAGACAAGTGCTGTCTCCTCGGTCCTCCTGCCGCAGGGCTGCTGCAGCTTTGCTCTCCCAGGCTCCAGGTCAGCAAGACGTGTGAGCAGCACCATCAGCCTGCTGTTATTCACCAGAGCGATTAAACACATGCTAAGTTTTAAGCATGTGATTGGGACATTAAGATCAATAGGGCCCAAGAGCACTCCTACATTAAACACCTCTCTAAACCCAGCTGGAGTTTAGAAAAGCAGCTCCAGCACGAGGTGGCTAAATCCCAGTCAGACTCTGGGGATGGGTGGGGTGGCTGCTCCGGGCAGAGCCATGCATGCACAGGACTAGAAAAGGCAGCATGAAGCCCTGTGTAAGGCAGCATGCACGTAGGATGCAAGAACAAGCTTAGCTCTGTGCTTCTTCCGCTGGCCAAGCCCTGATCAAATCCTTAACTATCCCATGTATTGCTTTTCCTTGGTTGAATTTGATCCCAAAAAGCCTACAACCCCCCCTGCTCAGCCTGGGCCTGGGCTGATCACCTGTACCCAGAGAAAGCCTGCAGTTTTAGGGTAAGAGGGGAAGAAGCCAGACTTTTTTCAGGTTCAGGGGAACAGTCCTGAGAGCAGAAGAGCCCCCAAGGGATCTGCTTTTCTACCTCTCCTTGGAGTGAAGTCAGGAGGGAGTTTGCATCAGACTGGCACTAGCACTGCTCAAAGTTCCTTGCCCACATCCTTACTCAAGAAAGGAGCCCCATGCATGGGAGCTGACAGAGGGGAACATTTGTGCAGCCATGGCCCTCCTCCCAGTCACAAGCTACCCAGCAAAGCAGGGGCAGGCAGTCAGGGCCACCAGGGTCCCTGCCTTACTCCTTGGGGATGGATATTTTCTGATTAAGGAGAGAGTGATGCGCTCCTGTGTGGAGAACCTGCTCCTAAGTGTTGTTTCAGGACTCCCCATTGAGCTTCTGTGAAGGTTTGCTGAGCCTGGAAGAGCAGGGGAAAAGGGGAAGGTTTTGTGTAAATAAATTCTGGTGATTCAGTGCTGAGGCAACATTTCTCAGCCATCAGTGTAAGAGCTTTGGCTGCTCTTTGCAACTCAGACCTCTTTGGAGGAGCTCTCGCAGACACCGGCAATGCCCCACGGCAGGGCCACAGCCAGCCATGGAGGGCCGAGCCCAGAGAGTGGTGGTGAATGGTGCCACATCCAGCTGGCAGCCAGGCACCAGTGGTGTGCCCCAGGGATCAGTGCTGGGCCCCTTGCTCTTTAACATCTTTATTGATGATCTGGACGAGGACATCGAGTCCATCATCAGTAAATTTGCTGATGACACCAAGCTGGGGGCAGGAGTTGATCTGCTGGAGGGTAGAGAGGCTCTGCAGAGGGACCTGGACAGGCTGGGCAGATGGGCAGAGTCCAAGGGCAGGAGATTGAACACATCCAAGTGCCGGGTTCTGCACATTGGCCACAGCAACCCCATGCAGAGCTACAGGCTGGGGTCAGAGTGGCTGGAGAGCAGTCAGGCTGAGAGGGACCTGGGGGTGTGGTCGATGGTAGACTGAACATGAGCCTGCAGTGTGCCCAGGCAGCTAAGAGGGCCAATGGCATCCTGGCCTGCATCAGGAACAGTGTGGCCAGCAGGAGCAGGGAGGTCATTCTGCCCCTGTACACTGCACTGGTTAGGCCGCACCTCGGGTACTGTGTCCAGTTCTGGGCCCCTCAGTTTAGGAAGGATGTTGACTTGCTGGAACGAGTCCAGAGAAGGGCAACAAAGTTGGTGAGGGGTTTGGAACATAAGCCCTACGAGGAGAGGCTGAGGGAGCTGGGGTTGCTTAGCCTGGAGAAGAGGAGACTCAGGGGTGACCTTATTACTCTCTACAACTACCTGAAGGGAGGTTGTAGACAGATGGATGTTGGTCTCTTCTCCCAGGCAACCAGCACCAGAACAAGAGGACACAGTCTCAGGCTGTGCCAGGGGAGGTTTAGGCTGGAGGTTAGGAAGAAGTTCTACACAGAAAGAGAGATTGCCCATTGGAATGGGCTGCCTGGGGAGGTGGTGGAGTCACCATCATTGGAGGTGTTCAGGAGGAGACTTGATGGGGTGCTTGGTGCCATGGGTTAGTTGATTAGGTGGTGTTGGATGATAGGTTGGACACGATGATCTTGAAGGTCTCTTCCAACCTGGTCTATTCTATTCTATTCTATTCACTTCACTGGCTGGCAGAGGGGCACCTGTCAGGGAGCTTCCCCATAGATTGTCCCCTGGCATCCCTGGGTGCTGTTTAACTGCTGAGATTTAGGTGCAAGGAGCAGAAGTTCCTGTCCCCAGGGGTGAGCAGCCCTTGTGGCTCCTGTGGTTTGAGATGGTAACAATGAAAAGCTCCGAGGCTCAGCGCTAAAGCGCTTCCGTCCCCTGCCGCGGGTGCGATCGATGCGGCCCCGGCTCGCGCTGCCCACATCAGCCACTTCATCTTTACCACCTTTTGGAACTCACTTAATCACCTTCCTCTCCCTGCCCCATCGAGACTGCCAGGTCTTCAGGGCAGAAGGGGACCGAGTAGCGGACAATGAAGCCCCAGGCTCGGCTCCACTCCACAGCAGCTCTCGTAAACACAAAGATGGGCTTTGAAGGAGGTGCTTTAATTCGATTTGCTCTTTTGAGCACAACTGCAGGCTGCAGCCAGGGTGACAAGCTGGGAGAGGGCAGACAAGAAGGGAACTTGTCAGACCTCTGTGGGAAGCTAACTGGAGTCTGCAGGGCGTTTGTTCCAGGCAGTGCCAGCACGTGGATCTAAAAGTAGTGCCTCTGATGCTGTGTGTCTACGACTGGGGTCACAAATGACTGATTTAGAAGAAGGTGCTTCACCCCTGTTGCAGCCAGGAAGGCAGGTCTCTAGTGTTCTCAGACTTAAATGCTGCCAGTATTTCACCTTAGGATAGTCATAAAGTTGAAGGTTAATAGGCTGTACAAATGACAGAGTTTAAAGGAAGAAATGAGGATGGGAAGAGTCCTGGCACTTAGGGAGCGTTTCAGAAACGGAGCTCCTCTGCCTAACGTCATTTCCCCTGCATCCTTTCTCGTGCTGGTGATCATTACTGAAAACATTTCTATTTGCATGAGTTATTTCTCCTTCACTGCCCACCTCCTGCTTTTTGGCTCCTCATCACTTCCCACAGCAGGTGGTGAGCCAGAATCCTGCTGCCTGCCAGAGCAGCCTGCTGCCTGCCAGAGCAGCCTGCTGCCCTCGGAGCGTGGCAGGGCCCAGTGGAAGCCGGAGCCTCGGCGGGAGGACGGGCAGGGAGACCCGCAGCCTGGGGAAGGATTTTCTGCAGTTGATAGTCGTTGGAAATGGCAGGCTGAGGAGAAAGGCAGACAGAGGCCCTGCTGGCAGTGGGATTTGGTTGTGGTGTTTCAGGTCAGCTCAGCAGATGTGGCAAGTGGCAGAGGTGTGGTGCTGTGCCACGGCCTGCACTTGCTTCTCAAACGCTGGAGCTGGGAACTGGAGGCTAATGGAGGGATTACCATGACTAAGATAAATACTCTTACACAGAGACTGACAGTTACCACATTTGCTTTTGCACTCACCAGGAAAAAATCTCCCTTGGTTTCTGTCTAGGCCTTCCTAGAAGCTGCTGAGGGCTCTAGAGCACAAGTCTTATGAGGAGTGCCTGAGGAAACTGGGCTTGTTTAGCCTGGAGAAAAGGAGACTGTGGGGAGACCTTCTCACTCCCTACAACTCCCTGAAAGGAGGTTGTAGCAAGATGGATGTGGATCTCACCTACCTGGTAACAAGTGATAGCAGGAGAGGAAATGACCTCAAGTTGCTGCAGGGGAGGTTTAGGTTGGACATTGGGAACTCTTTCTCTACCTAAAGGGTTGTCAGTTCCTGCAACAGGCTGTGCAGGGAAGCGATGAAGTCCCCATCCCTGGGTGGATTTGAAAGACACGTCGATGTAATGCCGAGGGACTTGGCAGTGCTGAGTTAACAGCTGGACTCAATGATCCAGCTGAAACAATTCTGTATGGCTCCAGAGCAGCTGGAAAGGCCACGCAGTGAGCATCACTTCTTGCCTGCAGTGCAAAGAGCTTTCTCATGAATTTCTTTGACCATTCCCTGGGGCACAGATTGTGGTAAGATCTCCAGTAATTAAGTTGCAGAGCATTTTCCTCTTTTCAGGGGTGCCCAGCAACAAGCACAGAGTGGAACACAGGAAGTTCCACCGAAACATGAGCAAAAACTTCTTTCCCTTAAAGCACTCTAGCAGGTTGCCCAGAGAGGTTGTGGGGTCTCATTCTCTGGAGACATTCAAAACCCATCTGGATGTGACTCTGGGAAACCTGCTCTGGGCAAACCTGCTTTAGCAAGGCAGGGGTGAGCTAGATGATCTCCAGAGGTTCCTCCCAACCTCTACCATTCTGTTATTCTGCAGTTCTGTGATTCTTCTGAAACTATTGGCCCTGCACTGCCTTTGGGAGAGGTTGCAGCTCCTCTTGCCCTGCTCAGGACCCCTTACTCTGCAACTTCTGGGATCCAAATAAGACCACTGCAGAAAAGAGACAGTTTTCATGCTGAGCCTTTGTCTCAGAGGCAGCTTTACCTCTGAGGCCCACACACTGCTGTGCTGGCTGGTAGAGCCTTTCATCCTTCTGCATCAACAAGTCTGTGGACTCAGGGCAATTGCTTGTGTGAAGAAGTGCTCCCCTAAAAGCAAAGGATCCTTTCTCTTTGGTCCTTTATCATTTCTGGTTCATCATACATTTTTACAGACAGGTGGAATGGTTAGAACAGGTTTGCTTTGAAAAAGAGGCCATGCCTAGAAGTTCAGTGTGGAAAGTGCTGCCTGTGGCTTTTATTAGCTTCATTCTCTCTAATATATCTGCCTTGTATGCCAAGAAAAGTACAAACAAATGGCAGGGTATTGGTTTTTCCATAACAAGGTTTAAACCAAGGACATAAAAAGCATATCCTATCTGACACTATTTATGAAACAATTAATATTGTCAATGCCTTTTCCATCTGCTCCAAGTTGCACATGCTGCATAAGCTTTGATCTATCTCAGAAACACCAAAGATACCAACTGGGCAGTGTGCCAACACCTGGAGTACTGCATCCAGGTCCGGTGCCCCCAGCTTGAGAAGGACATCAACCTGTTGGAGCAGGTCCAGAGGAGGACACAAAGACAATCAGAGGACTGGGGCACCTCCCCTGTGGGGACAGGCTGCAAGAGTTGGGGCTGTTCAGCCTGGAGAAGAGAAGGTTCTGGGGAGATCTTGTAGGACAAGGAGGAATGGCTTTAAGCTGAAAGAGGGGACATTTAGAGGGAATGTTAGGAAGAAATTCTTTACAGTAAGGATAGTAAGACACTGGAAGAGGTTGCCCAGGGAGATTTTGGATGCCCCCTCCCTCGGAGGTGTTCAGGGCCAGGTTGGATGGGGCCCTGATCAACCTGGGCTGGTGGAAGGTGGGGGGCTGAAACTAGATGATCTTTAAGGTCCCTTCCAACCTAAACCTATCTATGATTCTAGGACTGTTGGAAGGAGAAACATTTGGCATATCTTCTTATAAAATGTTTGGAATGAAAATAAACCAAAGCTGCAATTCTGTTGAATTTGCCTGTGAAGGGCCAGGGCACGGGAGGCAAAAGGTCCTGCTTTGAGCAGGTCATCCCAGGATTTAGCTACAGGTAATTGTTTTGGCTTTGGGGAGCTTATACAAGAGGTGCTAAGCCTCTGAGCCTTCCTTTTTGCCCCTCGAATCAAAGTAGTTTAGAATCATAGGCTCATAGAATCTTAGAATGTTTGGAGTTGGAAGGGACCATTAAAGCTTCTCCTGTGCAGTGAGCAGGGACATCTGCACCTGGACTGACTTCCCTTTCCCTCTCCCACGCATCCAGATGAGCACGGAGGGGCTCTGCCTGTCGCAGCACCGTCACCTAGGAAGTGTAGGAGGGGCAGGATGGGACCTGCGGCAGAGAGTCCCCCACCCGCGCCCACGCAAGGACCTGCGCGGCGACCGGCGCGGCGCCGGCCCGGCGCTGGCCGCGGTGCTGAACGGGCGAGCGGAACGGGTAGGGAAGCGCGGGGTGGCCCCGCGGTGCTCTGCCGCGGTAGTGATAGTATTTATTAGCATTAGCATTACTAATCATGCTATTAGTGGCAGACTATCAGTATAGTAATAGCAGCAACAACTCTCCACAGCTGAGGGGGACACACCTCAGTACTGCCTTCAGTCTTGGACCCCTCACTGCAAGAAAGACATTGAGGTCCTAGAGTGGGTCCAGAGAAGGGCAACAAAGCTGATGAAGGGTCTGGAGAACAGGTCCGGTGAGGATCAGCTGAGGGTCGTGGGGGTGTTCAGACTGGAGTGAAGGAGGCTGAGGAGAGATCTTGTTATCTGCAACTACCTGAAATGAGGTTGTGGCAAGGTGGATGTCGGTTGGACCCTTCTCCCTAGTAACAAGTAATAGGACAAGAGGAAATCACCTCACGTTTCACCAGGGGAGGGTTAGGTTGGACATGAGAAGAAACTTCATTGCTGAAAGGGTTCCCAAACTGGAACAGGATGCCCAGGGGAGTGATGGAATCCCCATCCCTGGAGGTGTTTAAAAGATGCAGAGATGTCGTGCCGAGGGACATGGTTTAGCACCAGCCTTGGCCTAGCTAGACAGTGGTTGGACTCAATGATCTTGAAGGTCTTTCCCAGACAAAGGGATTCTATGATCCCAGACCAAAGTGAGAACATTTTGGTGAGAATGTCACACACAGCCCAGGTTTCCCCAGCAGAGACTGTTGCAACAGCTTTGCATTTCTGTTTTAACTGCCTTGCCCACCCCTGTTTGTCACCTGAACATTTCAGAGCTGCTTATCAATAGTGCTCTGTGTGTCGCGCTGCTGTGAAGCATTCCAATCAATACATTATCATTTCAGAGCTTGATTATGAATGTGAAGGGCATCGTCAAGGACATCTGGAAACTCTGACCAGTGTTCTGCAATCTCTGATCAGCTTCAGTGCTCTTCAAGCACTCGAACAAAACAAAACCAGCAGCTCTAGCTGGAGAGTCAGTGCTTTATCTTCTCATTCATCCCAACCCTGGCACCAATAAATAGACAAACAGATAAAAAGCAAAGGTGTCATTTGTATGTGTGCCCCAGAGTCTTTTAGCATATTCTCTACTCTTCACTCCATTGCAGCTCTCCTGCACAGCAGTACATGCTGTGTGCTGTACTCCTGACTGCAATATCCAAGGCAACAGGCATCCAGAGAAGATGGAAACACATTAGCAGTGGGGAGGTTGAATATCTTTGTTGTGAAACATTACACAGGTAACTTAGATGTCATGCTCTGGGAATGGCAACAGAATCAGAGAGTGATAGGTGTTGGAAGGGACTTCTGCAGGGCCTCTAGTCCAACCCTGCTGCCAGAGCAGGGTCATCCACAGCAGGTTGCCCAGGATTGTGTCCAGGTGGATTTGGAGTCTCTGAAGAGGAGACTCCACAACCTCTCTGGGCAGCCTGTTCCAGTGCTCTGGTATCCTCACAGGACAAAAGTTTTTCCTCATGTTCAGATGGAACCTCTTGGGTTCCAGTTTGTGCCCGTTGCTCCTTGCCCAGGATGCGGCACCACTGGCCCCATCCTCTTGACCCCCAGCCTTTAGACATTGATCAGCATTGATCAGATCCCCCTCAGGCTGCTCTTCTCCAGGGAAAATGTCCCCAGGTCTCTCAGCCTTCCTTCATGAAAGAGATGCCCCAGTGCAGCATCAGACACCAGGCTACCAAGGAGAAACAGCTCCTGCTTTCTTAATCACTTGGTCAGTCCTGAGGGCTCAGGTGTCACACTGATGTTTTCATTGTATTATGTGAACACTTTGTATAGAGAGTGGAAATAAGAAACTGCTCATCTAGGGTAAGTTTTTTCCCAGGAATGTACAGAAATGTGATGTAGAAAGAAGCCCCAAACTCTTCTTTTCTCTGTTGTGTCTTGCAGAGAGGGCAGAACAGAGGCTCTGCACCATGGGAGCAATGTGAGTGCCTGAGCTGTCTGCATGGAAGCAGGTGTGCTGGTGATGCTTCAGCCAAAAGAGGTAGGAAAGAGCCTTCTTGGCATTCCTGACACACTGGGCTTGCCTGAGGAGGAGCCTTCTCTGGGGTTGGCGGATGAGATAGAGTCATTAATGAATGCAAAGCACACTGAGGTCTTGACAAAGCTCTTGTAGAGGCCCAAAATGGCCCCACCAGTCGTGCAAACCCACCAGCTGTCTGGGGGATCTGCTGGCTCAGAGCAAGTTGACTCAGGCTATGTCATTTGTAGCAGAAGTTCTGGGGGAAATCAGAGTGGTTTGGGGATCTTTCAATGAAATGAAAACACAGCTCATGTTCAGTATGTACATTCAGCATAACTCTTGTACAGCTGCCAGGGATCTCTGGTGTGAGCATGAGAGTCTTTCTAAGCAGCTGATTTTTGAGTCAATGGGCTGTAACACTTTTGAAATCAATGATTATTTAAGAACTCCCAAACCTGCACCTTGGCTGGCTGCAGTGCACACAACCATCGGATCTGCTCTGCTCTCTGCTGGCACTCTGCAGATGGATGATTTGGATCTGAAGGCTGAAGGCTGCTCTTCTCCAGCCAAACCAGTAAAACATTCACTGTGCAGCTTTGCAGCAATGTTGTGTTTCAGTAGGAGCTGAGAACACTCAGCACTTTCCAAGTGTGGCTCCAGGACTCTCATCAGGTTTCATAAGTAAGCTGTTTGTGACCACAAGGAGATGTGCTTGTTTAGGATTTCATCTCTGCTGATGTTTACACAGTTTATTTTGGTTTGGTTTTGCATTCTAGCTGACACCTTGGGGTTAGAACTTGCTATATAACTTACAAAACTTCTGGGAGTGCTGATTGACAGCCGCCTGAACACGAGCCAGCAGTGTGCCCAGGGGGCCAAGAGGGCCAATGGCATCCTGGCCTGCATTAGGAATAGTGTGGCCAGCAGGAGCAGGGAGGTCATTGTGTCCCTGGATTCTGCACTGGTTAGGCCACACCTTGAGTCCTGTGTCCAGTGCTGGGCCCCTCAGTTTAGGAAGGACACCGAGAGGCTTGAAGGTGTCCAGAGAAGGGCAACAAGGCTGGGGAGAGGCCTTGAGTACAGCCCTGTGAGGAGAGGCTGAGGGAGCTGGGATTGTTTAGCCTGGAGAAGAGGAGCCTCAGGGGAGACCTCATTGCCCTCTACAACTACCTGAAAGGTGGTTGTAGACAGGAAGGGGTTGGTCTCTTCTCTCTAGCAACCAGCACCAGAACAAGGGGACACAGTCTCAAGCTGTGCCAGGGGAAGTTTAGGCTGGAGGTGAGGAGAAAGTTCTTCACTGAGAGAGTTGTTAGCTGTTGGAATGTGCTGCCCAGGGAGGTGGTGGAGTCACCTCCCTGGAGGTGTTCAAGAGGGGATTGGACGTGGCACTTGGTGCCATGGGGGCTGTGGTGACAGGTTGGACTCGATGATCTTTGAGGTCTCTTCCAACCTTAGTGACACTGTGATACTGTGAAATAAGACTGCAGACTTGGGAGCTGCAAAGCTGCCATCTTACCCATTGTCCTTTGGGTGCCTCTGTCCTGTGATACTGTGAACCAAGGAAGATGAACTACAGTAAAGTTTGTGTTTGGATGAGATGTTGAAGAACAACTCATGTTCTGCCCTGAAATCCACCAACAATGCTTCCATGAGAGATTTCCTCTCAGATGTTTGGCTGATCTCTGTTCTGGGAGTTAGCTTTTGAGAGTAACAGATGGTGCACACATGACTAATGCCAGCACGAGGACCATCATACTGTCCAGCCATGGGACTGGTGGGCAGGTCACAATGGCAGAGGCAAAGGGTGTGTTGTATGAGTTTGTGATGACTTCAGAGCATCATATCTCGTTGTAGAGATGATGTGTGTAGTGCTGGAGGAGATTGAGATGGTCCTTACATAGTCTATATGCTTAGCAGCATCTAAAGGGAGAGCGTCAAGAGGGGCCGGGCTCTTTTCAGTGGCACCCAGTGACAGGAAGAGGGGCAACAGGTACCTACTGGAACCCAGGAAGGTCCTTCTGAAGATGAGGAATAACTTCTTTCCTGTGAGGGTGCTGGAGCCCTGGAGCAGGCTGCCCAGAGAAGAAGTGGAGTCTCCTTCTCTGGAGAGATTCCAACCCCGATGGCCATTGTGATCCTGGGCAAGCTGCTCTGGGTGGCCCTGCTTTAGCAGGAGGCTTGTGCTGGATGATCTCCAGAGGTCCCTTCCAACCACTACCATTCTGTGATTCTGTAAACCACATCATTTGCCCATCAGTTGTGTGCCCAGGGATTTATTCCAAATTGCATGGGCTTTGTTCCATAAAAGCATCACAACCCAGACATTTGGGGTTTTCTCCTCTAAAACTGCTGTTCTGTGAGTCAGACACAGCACTGTGATGAGCCTCAGGAATGAAAGCCTCATAAATTAAACAACCTGCTTTCCTGCAGTGCTCAAAGGTTCTAATATTTGTCAAGAAAGACTCTCATCTTGCCAGGAAGCTGCCAGGAAACACAGCCTTACAAAGCCTTCCATTTAAAGGTACAAAAATGCCATTGTAAGGCATAATAGGAGAACAACTTTAACTGTTCCAAGATGCCTCTCAAGCCACACATGTCACATACACTCTAGGACACTCCACCAAGTGAACCCTGAGATAGGCTATGAAGTATAACTCACTTGTAGTTTGTCTGCTCGTGAATGAAAGGTCCTTGTCAAGCAGATCCTGCAGGAGACATGCCTTTTGATGAGAAAGCAGCAATCCCATCGTGGGAAACCTGTGTTTCCCATCATGCATTTGAGAAGGAGCAATTGAAAGAGTGACAGAGAAATGCAATGCTGCTGAACAACTTGGATTTTACAAAGGCCCTGGTAGGATGGAGCTGGTTGCAGCAGGAAGGGGAGAGGTGCTGATGGTGGCTCAGACTTTACAGTGGTTAATCTCTGGCATTCACAACACTGTTTTGAGCTGCCTGAACAAAATCACAGAGTGGTTTGGGTTGGAGTGGACCTTTTAAGATCACCTAGTCCAACTGCCCTGCCGTGAGCAGGGATGTCTTCAACTAGATCAGGCTGCTGAGAGCCCTGTCCAGCCTGACCTAGAACCTTACCAGGGATGGGGCATCTCCCACCTCTCTCAGCACCCTGGGTCAGTGTTTCACCACCCTATGTGTAAAAACAATTTCTCCCTTCTACCTTGTCTGAACCTCCTCTCCTTTAACTTAAAACCATTACCCCTTGTCCTGTCACAACAGTCTTTGCTAAAAAAATATTGTCCTCACCTTCCTTATAGTCTCCCTTTAGGCACTGAAGGACCACAATAAGGTCTCCCCAACATCACAACAGCAGCTCTAAAACCTGGTGATGCAATTCCTTTTGTCTGTGGTGACGGAATTCCTTTTGTTTGCCTGGGAAAGGAAGGTTTCTGCATGGGGCAAGGTGTTAACTAAGTTCTCATCCCTTCTTTCTTCTCCCTTTGAACATCTAAACGCTGATGCAAGTAGGTACTTCAGCACTTCCCTGTGGCAGAAACTATTTAAAGTTAGCTATGAATTCAAGCAGTCACTTGGAATATTACTGTTTCCCTGCATCTGCTGTGAGGCCAAATGCTGCAAACATCTACAGGAGAGCACAGGGGTGGTCTGGGGAGAGAGTCCAGGCAGGCCTCTGCTGCCTTCTGCTGTGCAGGAGGATATCTTGCCACCATCACACAAACAAACAAACAACCCGCAGCAAACCTCACCATTTCTGCCCGTGGATCCTGGCTGCAGTCCTCCCACAGCTGGGCTGCGGGGCGTGCTCCCAGCTGGGCAAACAAAGGAGCAAGGAGACTAAGCACTGCACTTTCCTCAACCCCCTGGGGTGGAGAAGAGGAAACCGACCCCAAAGTGACAGATGTTTGTCCCCTGTGGTTACAGCAGAGACACTCAGGGGTTGACAGCTATTAAAATGGTGCAAGAATCTGGGTGACTGTGGGCTGCTGTGGGTACCTTCTGCCAGGCAAAGAGGGCTGCTTGGCACAGTGATCTGTGAGCAGGCAGCATCAACAGGCTGGAAGAGAGGGTGCTTTGGAGCCCCACAGAACCATGCAGTGCAGACTCATGCTTCAGCCTAGCAAGAGTGTAGCTCTTTAGAAAAAGAGTGGAAAAGAAGAGGCAGTGCCGAGACGGGGTAAATACGGAGATAAATCACTTGGCAGCACGATGCAAGCCAAAACCTGCAAGTAAACAATTACTTTAAATCATATCAAGCACCCATCACAAACATCACATTTATACAATTGATCCATGTGTAAATTAGCCAATTAATTCCGGATTGGAACACTAATGAAATGATAATTATCTGCTTACAATGGAATGGTAGGAGCACGGGTTTGGGAACACAGATAAAGAAAGACTGCAGCAGAATCCGCTCAGCTCCGTCCCCACTGGGCATGGGGTGGGGGTGAGGGTTGGTCAGCACCAGTCTTTAATGTTCAGTTATGGCTGGGGGACATAAATACAATCCATAAATGGGTGAGAAAGCTATGGGCAGCAAATGCCAGAGAAGGGCTTTTGGAGAGCATTAGTTGCCTCTTTTTTTTTCCCCAGTAATGAAGAACTGCAAAGTGGAAATTTCCTTTCACATCTCCAGAGGCTGGCCAGAGGCTGGCGTGGTTTCTTGTCCCTGCTTGTCTTTCTGCCTTGAGTGGTTGTTTACTCTGAGAGACTCCAGAGGAATTAGGACCTCACTGTCACCAAAGCAGTGAAAGGTGGATGGGAAGGGGTGGTTGTTTCAGTACAGAATGATTGCAGTGACTCAGATCTGAAACCAAATCGTCCCTGAGATGGACAAATGCACTGGGGTCTTCTCTGAGAACTTTGCACCCTTAGCTTTTCCTATCAGAGCTATCCATAGAGCTTTACCGAGCTCCTCGTGGGATAGGCAGGGGCTGTGGTTTGGTGACTGTCAGCTGTTTTCTGCAAAGAAACTGCTGGGTTTATGTCTCACTCCTTTTTTTTCTGTATGTTTTACCTCAGAGCTGAGCAGTGTTCACACTGGAATAGCATTTCTGTGGAAAATTCCTCATGAGCATTACTTTACCTGATGCCTTTAGGTGAAACAGTTGTTCACAAGAACATGTAACTATAAATTGCTGAGCCCCCATCCCTGAGATGTGTTTTGGTGGATTGTTCTTTTCTGCACCTCCCTGTTTGTCTAAACTGCTCCTCACAACGACACTAACAGTTCAGAAATAGTCACATAAGAGATGGTGCTCTGAAAGAAGTCACATACACTGAAGGCACATGAAATAGCATGCTCTTTGCAGCCAAAAATGTTACGTGGTTGTGGCTCTGCAAATGTTCCTGAGATTTAAACCCCAAAACGCTGGGGGGAAGCAGGGCTCCTGGGGGTGTCTTGCAAGCACAGACAGAGAAGTTTGATTCAGATAAAAGATGTTGTAATTCCAATTGCCAAGGAATAGCAAGAGAAATTGTTTCTATCTGACATGGGCATTAAGACCTCTGAGTGTAGAGCCTGTTGTCCCCCTGTGCACATGTGCACGCTTCCAGCTCTGGCACTTGTGTGCCAGGACAGATTGTTGCAGTGCATGTTCACATGTGTTCAAAGGCTTCTAAGCACGGTACAATGGAGAGCCCGGTGTGCTTTCTCCTCTCTTTCCTCCTTCCTTACTTTCTTCCTTTGGTTCGTTCCTTCCTTTACTTCATTCCTTCTTTCTTTCCCCTTTTCCTGATGCTGCTGTACATTACCGACTCGACTACACACGGGACCGCGCCGAAGTGCCGCCGCCAGAGGGGCTGTGCCCTGGCCTGTACGCGGTACCACTGCTGTACCGGGAGGTCACGCCGAGGCCCGCAGAACCCGGAGCCGCCCGGCGCGATGTCCCGGGACGCTCCGTTAGCCTTGGCCCGGCCGGGAGCTCCGTGCCTGCCTGTCCCGGGACACGGCGCCCTCCCGCGGCCCGGCAGGGGGCGCCGTGTGGCCGGTGGCGGGGCTGGGCCCGGGAGCGGCAGGGGGCGACTGGTTGGGCTGGCCCGGGCACATGCCCCGCAGCCCCGCGCCGTGGCCAGGCCGTGTCCCGGAGCCCTCACCGCGGCCGGGGGATCGTTATTCCCTTCACCTCGCAGCACCTCCGCCGTAGGCTCGACGTGTCCCGTGGCCCCCGCTCCCGAGTTGGGGGGAACCGACGCCGGGCGGCAGAGGGGCTCCGTGGGCAGGCCTAGGGCGGGGAGGGCACTGCACGAGAGTCAGCGCCGCCCGGACACAGCCCTCCCGCCGCCCCGATGCACGCCGAGCCGCAGCCTTCTGCAAAGTCGTTTCTGCCCCGAGACAGCAGAGCCGGGCCCGGGCTTGGCGGAGAGCGGCGGAGGGGGCCCGGCAGCCCGGCTCAGCGCGGCTCGGCCCGCCCGGCTGTCCCCCGGCAGCTTTTGTTACAGGCGGTGCGGGGCGGGGAGCTGGAGGCGTGGGGGTGGTGGGGGGTGGGGGAGGGAAGGCGGCGCGGTGGGGCGAGGGGAGGTTTTGTGGCAAGAGCGGCGCGGTCGGTGCCATTCGCCTCCCGCCGCTGCCGCCCTGCTTCGAGCCGAGCCGCGGGATCCCTTTGTGCTAATAGCCCCGTCCTCATTTGCTGCCTAATTGGACTATATAAAGCCAATAACGGGCGGGCTCTCGTAGCCTCCAGCCACAGCAGCAAGCACGTCGCAGGCGGGGTTGGGGTTTGGGGACGGGGCGGGGGGGGGTGTTGTGGGAGGCCGGGGCCGCGGCGGCTGCGGGCAGGGGCTGCGCGGAGCCTTCTCCTCCCGGCTGCCTTCCCCGCCTAATCCCATTTGCCATTGTGCGTGCCCAATCGCCGTGTGCTCCCCGCGTTTAACTTGGATGACATTTTGATTTCATCATTAGCATCCGGCGCCAGGTTGACGCAGCAGCAGCGGCGGCGGCGGCAGCGACGACCCCGGTTCTCCGTTTACCCGCAGCGGCCCCCCGGTGTCGCGGGCTGCGCGAGTCCCCTCGGCCCCCCGCCCTGCCGCCCCCTCATGCGAGGGGGCCCCGGTCGGCCCCGCCGCCGCGCTCCCACGCCGCCCCGCCTCGCCTCTCCCCCGCGCCGCCGGGAGCCGCCACCTGCGCGCCGCCGGGCGCGGGCTGCGGGGCCAGCGGCGAGCAGGAACCGGGAGGGCACCGGACGATGCCGGAGACCGGGCAGGAGCCGCCCAGCGCCCCTCCGCCTCCCCCTAAGGAGTCCTTCTACATCAAGAACCTGCTCAACGGCGGCCCCCCCAAGGCACCCCCCAAGCAGCCACGGGCTCTGTTCGCCCCTTCGGGCAAGGCGACGGTGGACGGCGGCGGCTTCGCCCTCTCGCAGGTGGGCGACCTCGCCTTCCCCCGCTTCGAGATCCCGGCGCCGCGCTTCGCCCTGAGCGCCCACTGCCTGGAGCGAGCCCAGACCTGGTGGTACCCCTACGCCCTGACGCCGGCCGGAGCCCACCTGCCCCGCACGGAAGGTACTGCTCCCTCCCACACACACACACACTTCGTTCCTCTCTCCCTCCCCTGACGGGGGGACCGGGGTGCGGCGGCGGGAGGGAGGCTGGCGGCGGGACTCGGCCGATTCGTCCCGTTTCCCTCGACGGGACGCGGCGGGCTGGGTGGTAAAGGTGTTTCTTTGTGTCCCTTATCCCCCCTCCCTTCCCTCATCCTTCTCCTCCAGCCGCGGAGAAATCCCTGCTGAGGGACTCGTCCCCTGCTTCGGGCACCGACCGGGACTCCCCGGAGCCGCTGCTGAAGGCGGAGGGGGAGCAGAAGGACCTGGACTCCAAGAGCCCCGACGAGATCGTCTTGGAGGAGAGTGACTCGGAGGAGGGGAAGAAGGAAGGAGGCGCGGAGGACTGGAAGAAGCGGGAGGAGAGCCCGGAGAAGAAACCCTGCCGCAAGAAGAAGACGCGCACGGTGTTCAGCCGCAGCCAGGTCTTCCAGCTGGAGTCCACCTTCGACATGAAACGCTACCTGAGCAGCTCGGAGCGGGCCGGCCTGGCCGCTTCTCTCCACCTGACAGAGACCCAGGTGAAGATTTGGTTCCAAAATCGTCGCAACAAGTGGAAGAGGCAGCTGGCGGCCGAGCTGGAGGCGGCCAACCTCAGCCACGCCGCCGCGCAGCGCATCGTCCGCGTCCCCATCCTCTACCACGAGAACTCGGGCGCGGAGGGGGCAACGGGGGGCGGCGGAGCCCCCGGTACCCAGCCCCTGCTCACCTTCCCTCACCCCGTCTATTATTCCCACCCCGTGGTCACCTCTGTGCCGCTCCTGCGGCCCGTCTGAGCCCGCCCGCCCGCCGCCGCTACGCGGAGAGGCGCGGAGAGGCGCGCGAGTCACCGGCCCGCTTGTAAGTACTCCAATCACTCGTGGGATTCATCCGGCCGGCGTCTGTGAAGCTGGGGGGTGGGAAATGTGGGGAGGGGAGAGAGAGGGGTGCGGAGGGACCCCTCGGCGGGTGGCTCTTGGAGGAAAGTCACGAAAATTTAGGATTTAAAAAAATCAAAAATAATAAAAATGGGGGGAGGGAAAGGAAAATAAAGAAAATGAGAGCGGGAACTTGTAGAGAACCCTGGAGCTGTCACACCTTTTGTAAACGTGGACAAACCCTGCGATGGTCTCTGTGGCTTTAGTTTTATTTTTGTAAGAAAAAAAAAAAGGAAAAAAAAAAAAGAAAGACAAAACAGAAAGGATAATAATGATAATTAAAAATAATACTGCTAATAATGATCCCAGGCCACTCCTTCAGATTTGCCAAACGCTAACGGGAAGCTGAATTTCTGTTCCTTTCGGACCTCTCCTTCTGCCTCCAAATTGTTCAGGCTTCTGATGCCGTCGTGACTCGAACTCCCAGCGGCCGCGGCTGTGCATTCCGCGGAGCTCGGCACCGAGTTGCCTCTTTGCTCTGCCGTGTTTTGTACCTGTCGGGTTCTGTCGTGGGGCTTGGTGACGAGCCACAAGCACGGCCTCAAAGTGGACAGTCAAACACACCCGCACGCTTTGAGACACCTTTATTTATTATCATTTACTTAGGTATTTTAAATTCTTGTTTATAATTCCCCTTTTCCTCCTTGTCGGGTTGATTTTTATTAATGGTTTTTTTTTCCTTGTAAATTTATTTCTTTTTTGTTGTTGTTGTTGGGCGGGGGGGGGGGGGGAGAGAAAAAAATATCTGTACCTATTTGCCTTTTTTTTTTTTTGTAGTAATAATAATTATTATAATTATTAATTATTGTACTTTTGAACTGTGCAATATTGTATGACGATTCTTGAAGCACTGCTTTTATTTGAACGGTGAGGAAAGAGGGGTTGCTAGCATTGTATAATTGCATTCATTCACGTTGTGAGAAATGAAACTGGGGGAAAAAATAATAATAAAATTGAAAAAAAAAAAAAAACCAACATTAAAAGCGAAGGGAAGTGAGAAGAAAGGAGGGGTGGGAAGTCCCAGGGCGTGGGAATAAGCATCAGCCCGGCTTGTGCAAATACATACGGGAGGTGGGGTGAAGCTGGGCGCTTTAAGTGAAGGACAATCAACTTTAGGGCAGTTTTAATTTATTTGATATGCTGTACAGTTTTCTTCTGAAGCCCGTCACTTATGTGGGTTTTAATAAGCAGAAATCAAGCGAGGAGTGGACACCTCTAGTCTCCCTCTGTTTCAGTGTCTGCTCACCTGTTGTCTGACAATTCTTTGCTGTCTTCCCAAGAGTTTGGGTTGGTTTATTTCCTTTATTTTATTTTAAATACTGATTTTTTTTTCCTCCCCCTTTCGGTTCTGCTCTCTACCCTCTCGCTTTCTTTTAGGGATCGGTCCTATTTTTAAAACAGCCTATATTGTTATAATCTTAATGTTGTGGTGGAAAAAAAACCTCAATAAAACCCGTTCCTTATCAGTTTTTCAAGTGTGGCTTCGGGGAAAGGAAAAAAAAAATTAAAAAAGGGGGGAAAAAAGGGGGAATAAACCAAGGGTCGTCTGGGAGCGCTGCCGCCTGGCTCAGCCGGGGCTCAGCCGGGGCGGGGGCTGCGGGCACGGAGCTGCAGCCGCCGGGATTACCGAGTGTCCAGGGCCCTCTTCTAACGGGGAACGGACCGACGGAGCGGGAAGTGTGGAGCTTTCTGAGGGCATCGCGGCTGGGTAACCCCGAATGAGGGGGTCCCAGGGTAGCCCTCTGGGGAGAGCGGGAGGGGTCCCTTCCCAAGACGAGGGAGGCGCGTCCCCAGGGGCTTCCCCTGAACTTTCTTGCCGCCCCTTCCGGCTGTTTCATCTCCCGATAGGGGGGTCGGTGCCGCCCTTCTCCTTCTCCCCCCTTCTCCGGCGCGTTTGTCCGAAGGCACCCCAGGGTGCCATGTCTCCCTCGGCCCGGGCTGCGCCCTTTGCCCTCGTCCAGAGCTGTCACTCGTGTTCACAGAGCCGGGCAGGGTAATTTCGAGATAGGATCGTTCTCCGCTTCCCGCAGATTGGCCCGAATCGAGGTGTTTATAGCGCCAGGGGCAGGATTTGGGGCCAAAGAAATAAAAATAAAACTCAGCGTTGCGAAAAGCTAATCCTGCATTTTCTTTTCGTTTGGGATAAAAACCCTGGCAATGGATCGTAAATGAAAAATAAACAGAGTTTCGGAGTCAAAATACGCTGCTCGCTGTGTCGCCTACAAACAGAGCGATGCCTTTCCTGTTGGCAGTACTAACTTTGGGACAAGTCGCTTGCGGCTCATTAAAAATATTGTTGTAACAGCAAATAGGATTTTTTTCCATTTTACAGCGCGGTAGCACGATGTTATCAAACGGCGAGGGAAAAAATACACCTTCCTTTATTTGTGGTCGGTGCCCAGAAAACGATTCCGGTCCGGCCCAGCCTCTCCCCAGCCGGGAAAGGAGCAGGGGGTGCCAGCACGTCCCCGCTCCCTGAGCGGCCCCATCCCCGCAGCGCGGCCCTTACGCGAGTGCGGAGAGTGAGCACTGGGCTGTCTTACACGTTCAGGGAAAGGTTTGATCTTGGTGGGGTCTGCTGAGGCTCAAGTAGGAGATCCTTTTTTTTTTTTTTTTTAATTAATTAATTAAGGGGGAAGAGGCGGGGGGGGGAAGGTTAAAAATAATTTAAACCCCGCAAATCAGAGACCAGGTTTCTTGCTGCCCTGGCACAGCGCGGACTCGACAGCAGACAACGAGCTGTGAACCCGGCAATAAACTTGGGCGGTGGAGTGGGGTTGTGTGAACCCAATTCGTTGCCCTCTGACCCGCACCCCTCCCGCAGCGGGGCTGCCCGAGACGGGCTGGGCTTTTCCTCCCTCCGCGGCCGGGAAGAGCTCTCGGAGAGCTGGTCTCCTTTCTATCCGCATCCAGAGCCGGCGGAGTCTGGCGCCTAAGCTTTTTTTCAAGCCCTCCAAAAGTCATCCCAAACTCCATCCTATCCTCAAATCCTCAGTAAAATGGGAAGCGGCAATCTAATCTCTCCCTTCTCGAGGCGGCACGACATTTCGAGGGGGATTCCCACAGAGTAAAGGCTCTACTGCATCCCTGGCTTTCCCCAGCCGCTCTCGGGAAGGGAGTACGGATAGGCTGCCAAGGTACCCGCCTCCCCCCTGCTGCCCCCCGCCAGCCCTAGCTCTGCCTAAAGTTTCTGGAGAGCCCGCATCAAGTAGCTGGATGGAGTGAAAGCAATCGCTTTGAACGATGGTGGGGAAAAAAATAGACCAAAACTGTTTGTCGAAGAGGTTGATGTGATTCGATGAAAGTTGCTTCATTCCTCGAAGCTGTAGCAACTCAAATCTCTGCCTTTGTTTGCAATTGGGGAGATAACACGGTTCTTCTCGGCCGCTGTTTTGAGCCTGGCTGAACAGAACTAGCCCTCCTGTTTGTGGTCGAAACACACATGTATTTCTTTTATTTGGTAGCAAATAGAGGCTTGCTGTGTATAGCAAACAGTGGCAGGGGAAGATATAAACTTCCCAACCACCAGATTTGGGGATTCAGAGGAGTTTTGCCTCCCGGAGGGCTGAAGTAGAGAGCCGGGGTGCGGGGTTTGGCCCCTCCAGCAGCCGCACGCTGCCGGCGAGTCACTCTGGGAGGTCAGTATTTTTAAATTATTACTATTTATTTTTTCTGCATCCGAAGACTTATTCTCTGGTACAGGTTGTAGGGAAATGTTCGATTATGCTAGGATGTGCAGGACGGGCGGCGGAAGTGGGGACACGGGGGGTCGGTCCCAGCTCCGGGGGAATAATCCCGTCTTAAAACAGCGGTGGAAATATGTGGTTTGGTGAGGTTCTTTCTTTCTTTCTTTCTTTTCCCTTTTTTTTTACTTTCCCCCAAATATGCTGCAAGTGTCTCTGTAATAATCACTTTACTCTATTGACTTAGTCTAGTGTGCTAACGGAATGAGAAGACCATTAAGAGCATTAACAGATTGGTACAGCATAATGCTTCAGCTCATATTGATCGCCAAACGTCTGTAAAATATTGTTTCAAATGAATCTATTGTTCCTGCGATCTTTCCGCGGTGTTGATGACCTTGGTCTGTTCTCGCACATCCAAATTATCCTCCCGCCGCTCCCGTCTCATTGGGAAGCTGCCCCCGCGGACCCGCGCCTAGTCCGGAGTGTAGTCTGAGGGGTCGGAACCGCCACAAAAATGGGGGAGGGGGAGAAAAAAAAAACCAACCCAAAAGGAAAAGTGAAGTGAAAGGAAGGGGCCCGGTGTCAGTGCGGTGAGTTGCTCGGCCAAGCTCCCCCTCTCTCCGCAGCGTGCGCGGCTGTCGGAGCAGCGGAAACCGCTTCCCCCGGACCGCAAACCCGGGCTCAGCCTGCAGAGCTGCCGAACGGAGAGGTTTATACCTGTTTGTATCAATATCAAGTCGAAGCGAGGAGGCAGATCCTACAGCCTTTCTCCTCATCCCACATCCCCCTGGGCTGGCCCGGGCCGGGGCGTGGGGAACGGCTGCGAGCGGAGCCCGTTCGTGCCTCTTCCGAGCCGCCCGTACATATTTTACAGACCGAATCAGCCAATCCCTCGCCATCAGAGCGATGTTTCCGATGTAAATCTCCCTCACCTCACTCCCTGCCGCTCCAGAAGGGGCCGTGGGACTCTCGTGTCCCGTTCCCCTCCCCCCGCCGTGGGGACACACGTGTCGCCGGGGCAGCGTGCGGAGCAGCCCCGCGGGCGTGGGAAACGGCAGCTCGGCGGGAATAAAACCTCCACTTCTCCCAGGTTTGGTCACCTGGTCTTGGCTCTCCTGAGCTCCGATATTTTAAATAAATATAAAGAATCTCTTGCTCTCCTCAGCTCTATTCGCCTTCATGATGGAGTGGAACCATCAGATTTTCATCAAAGTTCTATTAAGTGAAACATAGGTTGCAGGGCACCCTCTGATTGAAACAGTTTAAATTTTAATTGTGTTTTTAATTTGACATATAGTTGCAGAAAGGAATGACACTACAACGCCAAGGGGCGGTCGATTTTCTTAATTTCTCCCAGAGGAATTGATGAGTCTATCAGGCCACTAGATTGGAAACACATTAAAGCTCTCTGGTTAGGTTGTTAATTGGAACTTGATGGATAGGGGGCCTTGGATAGGCTATGCTGATCCAATCTTCATGACTTTCTGTTTTCCAATAAATTACACGATTCATTTTCCAGCCACAGATTACATAAATTGTACACCTCTAGGGCTCTCTTTTTCAAAGAGGGAGCCCTTTTCCCCAAAAGCCTATTGCAAGATGTCATTTGCACCAAAAAACGAGCAGCAGAGGCTCTTGAATGAAAATCGAAACATAATCAACGTTTATACTTAGAAAATTTATTGAGATCATTTTCTCTGGTATTTCCTTATTTTAAAGTTTGGACGCGTCATATATCATAATCCACACGTGTAAAGGGGACTGTGTTTAATATTTATCGAAGCTTGATTCCAAGATCAAACTTGTTTATGACTTCATCTGTCATTTCAGAGGGAACCTTCTCCCGATATTACGGCCGCTCAACAAGCCTATTTTCCGAGTGCTGCAGAAGCAGCGGAGATCAATTTTTATTAGGCTCCCTTTGAAAGCTTGCTCAGGGCCACTTTAATATCGAGCATTGTAATAATCTGGAGATCTAAACTTTAAGCGTTCGCTCTGTCTTTCAAAGTTTATCTTTGCCGCGGCGTTTGATCATCTGTGCCCTGACGGGACGGGCCACGGGGGCGTGGGGGCCGGCGGGGAGGCTCCGTCCGCGCGTTACCCCCACGCCAAAGCTTTAACGTGGCCGCCAACCCCTGGCTGATGAATATTTGATCAGATGCTAATGAGAGCGTGGCTGGGCTGCTTCACCCACCGCGGGGAGCGGAGCCGGGGCCGGCCCGGCTCGCCGGTCCTCCCCTCGGCGAGAACGCCGGAGAGGCTGCCCTTCCTGGCGAGCGGAGCGGCTGTTTCCCGAGCTTCTCCTGAAATAATCGTTTCAGGGAAATTTGATGGCTTTCGGACTGTGTCCGGGCAGTGCTTGTTAATTCCGCCTCGGCCAGCTTTCATCTCTCCATCCAGCATCCCACCCGGGTGGCTCCCGCGGGTACGACCCCGCTCCGTGGGGAAGGCGGGACAGCATCAGGGGCACACCGGGCTGCTGGTGGGCTTCGAAGCAAAGGAGCTCTGACGTGAGAGGCAGCTGGAGGCCAGCGGTGCCACTGCAATGTCACGTCGAGGGACTGCTGGGGGAGCGGGATTGCTCCTTAGTCGCTTTCCCTCCCTGCTCCGGTCCCATTTCCCTCAAGGAACGGGCTGCCGGCCCCCAAGGGCTCCAGGCCGAGCTGGTCACCTCCACGGCTCTTGCCCAGAGCCCCCTTTGCCCGCTTGCCGCCCGCGGGAGGGATGCTGGGTTCTAGGCGCGGGTCCGACCGAGGCGGCAGAGCGGGATGAAGGACGATTTCTTAAATTGTATTTCAGTGCGGGGTCTTTCCGGGTTAATGAGCTGACATCATGATTAAAGCTGACCATTTGTAATGTGTCGCGACCCTGTTGAAAAGCACTGAAAAGGTTAATGTGGTAAAACAGGACAGCACCTGCCCCTCACAGGGAGAGGAGGAGCTGGAACACTTTTCCTAATCAATTAGTCCATTAATGAGTCTATCAAGTAGTTAAGTAGTTAAAGATTATGCCGCTGGTCTGGGTAACAGTCGTCATCTCGCTATACCTAATTATATTATAAGTACTTTATTCAATATACCAGACATAATATGGTGACTCGGAGTTAATGAAAATGTCATTTTAAAACGTCTTGACATTTGTCTCTATTGATTTGTATATTTCCATCTCGTTCTTTGCTTTCCCCGATTTGTTTCTATTTTTTAAATTCTTTTTTTGTTATTTTTTTTTGGGGGGGGGAGCGGGGTGTATTTTGGAGAGGGGAAACGAACCGCACCGGGCAAGCGGTCGGCAGCCGGAGCAGGGTGCCCTTCGCCGACAGGGACACCAGCCCCATGGGCAATCCGAGGTTAAAAAAACGGAGCCTGTGCCCCCGCCAAGGGTGCTGCACCTGGAAAGGAATCCCACCAAAACCACCGGGATTTCTGCAGCCCTCCTCCTCAGCCATACCCGGGGTGCTGCAGCAGTCCCCGGAGCGAAGGGGGGGGGGCACTGGCCCAACCAACCGCAAAACTCGCCCCATCTTCATTGATCAATAATATTTCCAGGTGTGACTTGGCGGGGTGGGCGGTTGTCAGCCAGTGCCTGGCAGGGTCTGGCTCCGGGCCCCAGCAGGAAGGAGGGCGAGGGGAGCAGGAGTCAGCCCCATGCCGTTTGGGAGAGACCCCAGCCCACCGCCTCCACCACACGCCGCAGGCAGGCGTCAGGGCTCGGCCTCCGCCTCGCACCTCCAGGGCTGGCAGGAGAGAAGTGAGCTGTAGGTCCCCGAATAAGCGGGGTTGAGGTGACCCTCAGACCCCGGTGGGGTCCAAGCCCTCAGCCCCCTTGCCCGCCTCGTTCTTTTGGGGCAGGTGTAACACAGGGGTTGTTGTCCCAGGCGGCCCACAGTTTTCCTCTTCCAAGAGCAGGAGCCGTGGGGGGAAGCAGCGATCGCCGGGATTTACTCCTCTCGAGGCGAAGAACCCCTGACTCCTGACAAAGTTTATTTGGGAATGCAGAAGGATGTTCCCTCCCTCCCTCCCTCCCTGCAGACCCTGGGAAGGAAACGCATGAAGCATTTAATGAGACGTTTGTTACGGGCTGCAGTGCAAATCCCAATTTCTCGGAGGTTCTCCAGCCACCACACTCTAACAGTTGTTTCCCCCCCTCTTCTAATGAATAAGAAAGGTAGAGATCCCTGGATATACACAAGATGTTTATCCGAACACCCACTCCCCCGGCTGGCATAAGACATGCAGCCCACGTCCCTCTCCCCGGCTCCAGGTGGAGGCACGGCGGGAGCTCAGCATTCCTCCTCCGGGGGGGGTGTGGAGTCGGAGTAGCCCCGAGGGCCGCGGTGAGGACCCCGCGGGGGTTCCCCCCATTCCCAGTGCTTACTACGCACCCCACCCCCCGCACCCCTGTCTCCGTATACCCCACCTCTCCTCCCCGGACCCTGCGGGTTTCCAAACTTTCCGTGACCGCCGCCGCCGTGATTGGCGCGGCGGAGGCCACCTCCATGCAAATGAAGCCCCGCCGCCCGCCGCCCGCAGATCAATAGGGACGCGGGGGAAGGAGCATGCAGTCCGCCTGGGCAGGCGTGGGGAGAGCCGGCAGAGGCACGCCGAAAGCATCCCACCACCACCAAAACAAACCCCCCGGCCAGTTGCCGGTTCCCCCAGTCCCCCCTCCTCTCGCACACCCCGGCCCCCCGAGCGCCTCTAAAGCGTGAGCTTCCCTCCTCTGCTTTCTTATGAACCCAGGATGAGCAGCAAAGAAGACCCCAGCAAATGCTGTCCGGCGGCTGCTCCCATCTCCAGTTTCACCATCCAGTCAATCCTGGGCAGCGGCAGCTCCGAGCCCCCACGGGAAGCCGGTAGCAGGGCGGCCGCCTGGGCCCCCCGCAGTCGAACTCTTTCCCTCTCCTCGGAGGACGAGGAGCCGGAGGAGAGCTGGAAACACCGCGGCTGCTTTTGCCCCGAGGCGCAGGGCCCCGCCGAGGCGTGCCACAAACACCAGCCCCTCAGCTTCACTTGTATCGGTGAGTACCGGGATGGGACGGGGCGGACGGGGCCCGCCGGGAAAGGCCGCGGAGGGCTCGGCCCCAGCCCCTGCCGAGGAGGTTGTGTGCAGGGGTATGTCTCACCCTCCCTGTTTGCGGGGCAGAGCGAATTTGCGCCGTCCGTGGCTGAAGGGGGAAGAGGAAAGAATTCCGTCCAAAACAGAGTGGCTTTTTTGTTGTCCTCCCAACCCCTCCTGGGGCTGCTTCCCCCGAAGGGGCGCGGTAGGGTGGATAACGCTCATTTTCTTAGTTTGCACGTGTTTATTTATCGCCGGGCCAGGGGACGAAAGATGTTTAATTTTTTTAGCATTAACTCTGACTGAACGGTCTGTGCCGTGCCATGCTGTAAGGTAAAACCTGCCGGCTCGTGGCGGATAGGAAAGCAGCCCTAGCCTGGTGCTCGGGTGCCTTCAGTGAGGCATGCACAGCCACCTGTACATCCCTCCCTCCATCCCTCCATCCTTCCTTCCATCCCTCCACGTGATGGAGGACAGGGATAACCCGGGCGGGGATGGCTTCCCCCGGTTAGGGATTCCACGGGCAGCGGAGGCGGCGGGTACCTGCCCCGGTTTTCTCCTCGGTGCTTCTCTCAGCCGACGCGGCGGTGGGGGTGCGGGGTCGGCCCTCGAGAGGTGCCGGTCCCGGCCGCCGTACGACCCCCGCGCTGTCGCTCTGTTACAGGCAGCTCCAAGGGGAGCGGAGCGGCGGGCAGCGGGGAGCGGGGATCCTTCCTCCCGCCCCCCCAGCAGCAGGACTGTAAGGAGGAGAAGGAGAAGACGCTGGGACCGTCCTCGCCCTCCTGCGGGGACCGGCAACGCGACGGCGGGGACCGGCAGGCCGGAGCCGCCAAGAAGAAGACGCGCACGGTGTTCAGCCGCAGCCAGGTCTATCAGCTGGAGTCCACCTTCGACATGAAGCGCTACCTGAGCAGCTCGGAGCGGGCCTGCCTGGCCTCCAGTCTGCAGCTCACCGAGACCCAGGTGAAGACCTGGTTCCAGAACCGCAGAAACAAGTGGAAACGGCAGCTCTCGGCCGAGCTGGAGGCGGCCAACATGGCCCACGCCTCGGCACAGACTCTGGTGGGGATGCCGCTGGTGTTCAGAGACAATTCCCTCCTCCGAGTGCCGGTGCCCCGTTCCATCGCCTTCCCCGCCCCTCTCTACTACCCCGGCAGCAACCTCTCGGCCTTACCGCTCTACAATCTCTACAACAAGATCGACTATTGAGCGCCCCCGCGCCGCGCTCCTCTTCCCCTCGGCCGTCCCGTCGGGGCAGGTACCGGGGCCGGTACCGGGAGCGGGGTCGCCGGGTAGTCTCCGAGCGGACTCTCGGCCCATCTCTGCGGCGAGGACAGAGGAACAAAACTGATGGGAGGGACAGGCAAACGGAGAGCTCGGGGCACAGGGGGCATCCCCCTCCCTTCCCTCCCGCTATCCTGCCACTTGAAAAAGAGAAAAAAATAATAAAGAAACAAAAGGCGTTATTTCAGATCTGTAAATATTTTTAAAGAAAGAAAGAAATAATAAAACGTTTTAAGCCTCCTTTGTAAATTTGCCGGCTCGATCGCGTGTTCCCCGCTCGAGGGGTACCCCCGGGACTGGGGGGCGCCCCGCAGCCGGGCTGGGTACGGTGGGGAGCCCGCGGCGGCTGGGCCCGGTGCATGGGAGAGCTAAGCCGGGATGTTACGCCGAGGCTTTATCTTGGTTTTGTGTCTCCCGCTCGTTGTCTCGTTTCCTGCAGGGACTCCCAGGCAGGCCTGCCCGTCCCCCTGCTCACGGCCCCACCGGACCGGGGTGCGCTCGGCTCCCGGCGTTTGGCTGGAAGCTGAAGGGTCTTTCTCACATACTCAAAAGCAGTTTCGGAAACGGGCCCCGTTTTTCTCGTTTGAGGAGTATTTTGCCGAAGCCGCGGTGACAGCTCCCGGTGATTGACCCCGGTGATTGACGCCTCCGGGCTTGCAGCTCCCGGTGCTTGGAGGCTCCTCTCCCCGCCCGGGGTGCCCACGGCTGCCTCGCCTAAGGAGGATGGAGTCAGTCGTTCACATAGAAAAAGAGTAAATCCCGCAGCAAGTGGTTTTTAAACGCTGGCCGCTGGTACAGCGGGGACCGGGCGCGGGGGACGTCTGCAGCGGTAATAACAAGGGTGCCTTCACGCGGTAACGAAAAAACCGGAGAGACAGAAGATCCAAAGGGATACCTAAGGTGGTTTTCAATGGGAACGAAGAAGCTCTTCTGCAGCGTCGTGGCCGGGATTTTAAGCCCTAGATCCCGCTTGCAGCCCGGGGCTGCCTTTGCCCCGCGGTAGCCGCAGGCCGGGGTGAGGTCAGCCTGCTGCCGGCGAGACACCGAGGTGAGCATCGGCACTCAGGTGCCGGTGCCTTCGCCCTGCCTTTCAGAATTCTTTTATTTTGTATTTCGGGGAGTAATTCGTATGTCGTGTTTGTCCGTCAACGTTATTAAAGCCCGGCAGCAGCTGTCCCTACGTCCGCGGCACGGGCCTGGCGCTACGGCCTGTCTGGGACCCGCCTGGGCTTGGGCATGCCGCCGCCTCCCGTGGAGAGAACCGGAAGGCGCTCACCCCAATCGTGGCCCCGGGGCGGGGATGAGACCACCGCATCTCCCCCCGGGGGACATCCTTGTGGCTTCCCAGGTGGGCCGCAGCACCAGCACCAGCCCCACACCCGCACCCCCCCCAGTAACCCCCGTAGCAGCCGTCGAAGATAACAGGAGCGATGGGGACTGGAAGCTGCCTCTCGCACATCTCCACGCCATGACCGGAGGACTACACATCCCAGCATGCCCCGCGGCGGCGCACCGGAAGCGGCGGGCGCGCGGAGTGCGCCGGGACGCGCCGTTCCGCCCTTTTGAACCGGCCAATAGCAGTCGGCGCGGCCCGGCCGTGGGCGGGAGGGAGCGGAGTGCGTCTGCGCGCGGGCGGCGGTTGGCGGCAGGCCGGAGCGTGGGGTCGCGCGTAAGTGCCAGGTGAGGTTCGGGCGTACCGCCGGGACCCGGGCTGGAAACGCGACCCGGGCCCGCGTCTTCCTCTTCGGGGTGAGAGGGAATGCGGAGGCCTGTGTGGTACTACCGGGCCGGCGCCGCGCTGAGGCGGAGCGGGCGCTGCGGCCTGGGAACGGCCTCGTCCCGCCCGGGCTGGCAGCTGCCTTCGCTCTCCTGCCGCTCTCGTAGTTCTCCCTGGCTTCCCTCTAGTTTCCCTGTGGGGCCGTGGGTGTCGGAGCCTCTCTGCTGGTCGCGGAGGCTCCCTCTGACTTCTTTCCTTTCCCGCCGCAGCCAGCAGCATTCCCCGCATCCTGACGTGCTTCTCCGGGAGCGGACTGCGAGACCGACGCCTCGGCGCTTCCATAATCCTCTACCGCTGCGGGAAGAAAGCTTTTCCTTGGCGTTGTAATATGAAAACGGTACTTTTTATGTCTCCTTAATGACAGCTGGGGCTGGTCGTTCCCGAGCTTTCCACAAAGCGGCCTGCATTACCCCGGTAACACTTGCCGGCCAGCTGAGCGTAGAATGCACTACGATCTCGTATCCGTTCAGCAGCAATGAGCTTTGGGAATGAGAGAATGCAGAAGTGCACCCTGTAGCTAAGTGAGCACCACTGGTTCAGTAGCGTCCCTCTTCCCGATAATGGCTTCTTGAGGAGTTGTTTCTTGTGGCGCTTAAACATTTTGCCAGGACTTTGTTGTTTGAGGCGAGCTTGGCCTTTACTGTTGTTCGACGGCCCTGGCTGCGAACCAGCTGCATTGATGAAAATGTGCAGAGCTCTCTCTGGATTTGGTGTTTGTGTATTGTGTTTTTTTTCCCCCTCCTTCCTTCCCCCCCTTTTCAGTCGTTGGCAACATACATGCAAAGGTAGGATATGTTTAAATTCTGATGTCTTGCACGTTCTTCGGGATTGCAAATACCTTTGGGAGCTCCTTCCAGGTTTTGGATGTAATTAACTTTATTTCCTGGAGTGTTGCTTATGAATTGCTTCTGGGCTGGGTTGTGACTCTTGTACCAGGCACATCGAATTCTCGTGCTTGTTGCTTGAGTTTTCTGTCCCAAGCAGACCAGGCAATTAGCACATCCAGTCTAATTTTTGTAGTTGTTTTCAATTCCTTTAGATTTTGTCTTTGTACATTCAGCTGAAATACTCACTGAGGTGTAGTTTGCAATTTAAACTTAATGAAGGTGTAGCAAAATTCTTTAGAGTGTTGATATAGAAATAAGTGTGCCAGATTCTCCAGCTGCCTGCCTTTTGCCCCAGTGTTCTCTAAGCAGAGCTGAAGAGGAGGACAAGGAAGGAATCCTTATTTTCCGTTCTTTGGAGCTCGGGGTAGTTTTCTTTTTTCTCCCTTCGTGTTTAAATAGCTCTTGTGCTGATGTAGTGAGTTGGATTGGCTTTGTTTCTGAAGGATGGCTTGCAGAGCACCTGCCAAAGCTCCCACTTTGGGAATTTTTCCAGCCTCAGCGTGTGTCATGCTCACATTGTTGTGCAGCTTGATGACTGTTTCATTCTGACAAGTGCTGAACTAGAATAGCACAAAATGTGACCCGTGTGCTGGATCCTCTGCTCGTTCTCTACCCATTTATTTTCAGGGGGCTGGCAGCAGTTGAACATAACAAATGGAGGAGTGATAGTGTTGTAGAAAATCTGAGCTAATTTACTGTTCTGTTCCTCTGGGCACGAGGGAGATGTGTTGTTAAGGCGCTCTGAAGCCTTAACATTTGTGGTGGTTTTGTTAGTGTACTTACAGTGAACAGTTCTTCTTTCAGAGTGTTTCAGTTTGTTTTCCCAGCTCAAATTTGCTGTTCACAGCCTCTGCTGTCATTGGAAATTTTCACATGTGCAACGGGTACTGTGAAGTGAGTTTGGAAGATACCTTCAGAGTCACTCTCCGTCATTAGTTTGTTTTGTTCCCGTCACATTGTGTTTACGTGTTAGCTTTCCGTTTCAGTACCCCACTAAGCATCCCATTCCCTATGTGACTGACTTTAGGCTCAGATCAGATTCCTTTCTGGCTCCTGGTGGTGTGGTTGGTTTTCTAAGTCACTTTTTGATGCTCACAGTAACTTGTAAATATTTACTTTTGAAAACAGAGCTGCCCACGCTGGAGTGGGGAAAAGTAAGTAGCGATATCTGAGCTTTGAGAGGATTATAACAACAGGCAACTGTTGGTACTGTTTATTCCATCTTATATTTGATATTTAAATTTAAAAGCTGTCTGTAGGGGGAGGAATTCGTTGCAGTCTCGGACAGCAATTATGGTCTTGAATCTTCCAGTGTCAGGAATCTGAGACTGTTCTGAACTTTTTCTGTGCAAAAGCTGGTAAACCTTTCAAGTGCTCTTCAAGTTACCTTTAAGATGGATTATCTAGTTCACTTGCCAGTTTTTGTTAATAGTAAAGCTGTGTCTCTGTTACTGCCTTTTCTTCAGATGACAGGGTCAAACGAGTTCAAGCTGAACCAAACCCCAGACGATGGGATTTCCTCGGTCAAGTTCAGTCCAAACACATCCCAGTTTCTGCTTGTTTCATCCTGGGACACTACTGTCCGGCTCTATGATGTTCCTGCCAACACCATGAGGCTCAAATATCAGCATTCAGGAGCTGTCCTTGACTGTGCTTTTTATGTAAGTGTGTGAAGTGATTTTTTTAAGTGATTATTTCATAGGCATGTGGTGCTCAAGACCCAGGAGAAATTGCCAGTCCCTGACATTAAAGGGATAGTGAAATCCTACCTGAAATCTGGATCGAAACCAAAGAGCTTCTGCCGATTCTTCCTCTTTTGATGAGCATAGTCCCAGTGCTAAATGCAGGTATTGCTGGGGAGCACACCAGTAATTCTAGTGGAAGTAGTAGGCAAAGGTAATTGGAGCTGGTTTGTGCTGTTTCTGCAGTGGAATGGGCAATTGCGTGTGTGTTCCTTACAAAGGGCTGTGCTGGTGGTACATAGCCAGAAATCATTATTCACAATAGATACCCACGGCCAATTATTCTTTTCTTCTTAACCTTCTCATCCTGGGTTGTTTTGGAAACATGGCATTGTTCCAAGTGAGCCATTTACCAGGTACTCCATTTCTGTATTTGAATGCCCTGCCTTTGAGATGCCAACGGCTGAAGTTTATTGGTGCCACCTTTTCTGTTTTGCCTTGTTTTAAATAGAAGCTTTCCACTGGCATTTTCTTTGTTTTTTGTGTTCTGGCATCTCCTCCAGTGACTGGATTTTGATCTTACTGAATGTACTAAGGGGCAGTTTGAGTTTCTAACTCTGCTTGTGCTCTTTTCACTGAGCATTTCCTCGTGTATGATACCATCCTGTGGATCAGCAGACAGCTTCTCAAATGCTGCTGAACTGGTTGTAGAAGGAGCACTTCAATTAGGTGGTGATCATTTTAAAATAAGATTAGTGTTTTGCTGCTACAGAAACAGAAATGGTTTGATGCAGCCTCTGACTACTTTTATTTCTTTTTAATTTCACATTAAATGAAAAAAAGTCCTACCCCGAAGTCCTTAAACAGTTGGTAAAGCTTCTGCTGTCTGCCTGCCTCAGTCCGGCCTGGAGCTCAACCCCGATGTCTTAATTCCCATCTTCCCAAAAGCAAGTCCTGTGTTATGAGCCTGGCAGATGAAATGTGTGGCAGTCAGGGAACCCTCACGTGTGTCCTAAAGCGCAGTGTCTTGCTTGGTAGGATCCTACCCATGCCTGGAGTGGAGGATTGGATCAGCAGCTGAAAATGCACGATTTAAACACAGACCAAGGTAAGCAGATGGAATTCTGTGAGAGTGCTCTCAGCTGGCCTAGGCTTCGGATTTTTACACTTGGGTGAGTGGGACATGTTTCAAGCTGTTGAGCTGGAGGATATTTCCTTCCAGTAGCATCTTCTGTTGGTGTAAATGGTCACGCTGGTGCTCAGCAGTCTCCTGTGCTCTCAGCCCTTGCGGCTCAGCCAGACAATGCTGTATTCCTTACGGTATAATTGAAGGCTGTGCTGCAACACCTTTGACAGAAGGGCTGAGTCCCTCCTGCCAGAAGCTAAGCTTTTCCCACAGTGAATATTCATGGATGTGTGTTTCTTCTATTTAATTATTTGAAGGTGATAATGGAAGGAAAGGAAGTAGCTGTATACTTGTCACACTGACTATTTGAGGACCACAGCATGTATGCTTTGTCTAATGAATACTACCAAAGCATGGAAGCGTTTGGTAGCTGCTTGTAGGATGCCTTGCACTGGATTTCTGATGGTAATCCTGCTCTGCCCTAGGCTACTGTGTCTAAATGAGGGGGAATTAGCTAGAACTGAGCATGTGCTTTTCAAAAGGTTGTGGTTTAGAGCTGTTTGGACCAATCTTTCACATGTATGGCAGAATGTACATTAAGCTCTTGCTTTATACTGTATTTTTTTCCTAACAAACATAGCTCAAAAGTGAACAGTTCCAGGGCCTCAGTGGGGCAAAACTTGTAGCTGCTTTGCCTAACCTTTTTTTGTTTGTCAGAAAGAAAAGCAAATTTCAGCCTGAGACAAATGTGTTTACCAATAGTCAGGGCTTGACAAAGTCTTGTGCAGGGATGTTAAGGTAAAGGTCAACATTCTGTTATAGATGACTTTGTTACTGTTTGTATCAATGTCTTTATTAACATTTAATATTAATTCCTTCAGTCATCAACATTAATATACACAAGCTTAAGTCACTTTCTGTATCAGTGTCTGCATCAAAGGTGCTGATGCCATTTGACAGCGAACACTTCTTTGTACCTCTGAAGATCTCTCTGTGGCTGCCTGAAACTCTTCCTTTCATAATCTCAGAGGACCTAAGTTTAAATTCAACAATCCTTATCTTGGCAAAAGCTATGCTTCTGAGGACACCACTATCCTTGAAGGGACACACCCCAGGAGTGTCAGATAATGGCATGTTCATACTGCAGTAGTGTGTCCTTTTTGTTCTTGAGTCAATATTTTCTGATTGCAGAGCCAGTGAAGCTACACTGCATTGTATTTTCTTGCAGAAAACCTTGTGGGTGCTCATGATGCTCCTATCAGGTGTGTGGAGTACTGCCCAGAAGTGAACGTCATGGTGACTGGAAGCTGGGATCAGACAGTTAAACTGTGGGACCCCAGGACTCCCTGCAATGCAGGAACCTTCTCTCAGCCTGAAAAGGTATGTGCCTGGTGCTGTGGTCCAGGTGATAGGATAAACCATGCAGCCAGTGGCTGGTTAAACATCATCACACTGTCTTAAACTGAACTGAATTTGGCAAGTTGTGTGATTGTGTTTGCTAAAGCTGCATTTGGAAAGTGTAAAGGTTTTGAAGTTGTGAAAGTGCCAATATTCAGAGTATATTGTGATGGTAGGTGGAGGCTTCAAGCTTGCATCGATAGGAGAGCATAGCTCAGCTCTTGGCACTTGTGCTGGGCCAAATTCTTGTCCTTTAGAACAGACTTGAAGGAAAACATAACAAACCCAACCTGTGAAATTGATGCAGTGGTTAACAATCCTTGGTTTTGTGACAGTCTGCACTACTGATGTCCTTAAACTCCGAAGGCTTTCCGATCTCACACCCTGGCAGCCACAGGTCTGATCGTTCAGCGATGTGCATGGTGCCATTGATGTTGCCTGAAATCATGTTTGGGATTTTTTCCACTTGCATTAAAATAATAGCTTCTGTTGTAACACCAGGCTTTGTACCAATGCCTAGGAAATTCATTCAGCCCCCTGACACTAAAGTCCTCTGTGCTAACAAGAGACCAAGAGAACGAAGGTAAAATGTGATGTCTGCAGCTGTTTTGTACAGTGTGGTGGTCTCTGCCCTGCTTACAGTGGTGGTGCTGAAGGAGCTAGAGTAGTAATTGCTGTTTTCTTTCCTTAGACTCCTAACCACAGGCTGGGTTCTGGATAATTTTGCATAAGAGTGGGGTATTTTCTGCCTGTACCTTAAATTTCATTATGCTCTGTCACATCATTGCCAAGTCATAATTGTGAGCCCTCATTACCTTTCCTATTGCATCTAAATAGCTCTTACTTTTGCTACAGCATAGCTGACTCTACTTCTGGCAAGATCTTTGTTCAGAATGAAGTAATTGCATTATTTCTAGCTTTGATTTATCGTAGTATGTAGCATGTAAAGAGCTGTGATAAATTGCTGACAGAACATCATATAATGGACAGGCACAGTGAGTCAAGCTGCTTATTGGTTCAGCCAGGTTCATTATGTCATTCTTTTAATGCTGCCTTTGATGAATGTGTACACCTACTGAACTGCATGACAATGGCTTCATCTGATTTATGGTTCTGTGCTGCAGAAAGAATACTTCCTATACAGGTGTGACATCAGTTTGTAAAGGAGATTTAGGATATTTATTGTTCTTAATGCCTTTGTTTCCATACATGTGTACCAACACTTTTTTTGGTGTAGTGTTTATTAATCATTTGGGGTCAATTCTTACACTTACAGCAAAGGGAGATTTACAAACCTCTCTTGTTAAAATGTGTGAGTACTCTTGGCTCAAAGTTTTGATTGCCCTTTTTATACTTAATTGGGATTTAGCAGTCAGGGCCATCAGAAATTTTAGGCAACTGCTATGTGAACACTTAAGATGCTTCCCATCTTAAGGCCTGAGCTTTAAGAGGGGTGTTCTGTAACCGCATTGCAGAGTGAGAGTTCACGTTGGCTGATGGATTAGTTAAATGAATAAACATATATACATACACAGCTGTCTGCTTATTTTGGAACAAATCTTGGAATTAAAGAATCCTCCAGAAGTATTTATAGCAAATGCAAAGTTGTCTGATATTTCAGTGCAGTCTGAGCTTTATAAGAGAACCAGAAAGTGAAACTCAAGGTACTGGAGAGAAATGGTACAAGCACATGGCAAAAGTCAACTGAATCCTTCTGGCAGGATGCCACATCTCTTACACTTTTGATTCTTGAGCAGAGGTATATACAATATCTATTTCCTATGTAGTTAGCTGTATTGGATCACTTGTGAAAAGCTTATTCTTGTGGTTCGCTCTTGTTAGCAGCTTGGTGACAGGACATATATAGGTGGCTGGGCTCTGTCTTGCTTGTGTATCAACAGCTTGTAATTCATTTGATAGCACAGGTTTCGATTGACCCTTTTTCCTTTTAACATCTTTCCAGATCAGCTGCATTCCAACTGCCCCTGTTCTGGAAACAGGACAATTTGTATGCCAAGTATTTTAATGAGAAGTGTGATAAAGGAAGAGTATTTTTGGAGTAGAGTTGAAATTCCAAGCCATAGTGTTTTTGTAATGATGTGCAGCACGTTGCTTCCTTCAATTCCCTTAGTTATATACAGACTGCATTTTTGTTCAATGATTTTTTTGACAAGTAATTTCCCTTTATTAACATGAAGCTCAATTTGGAAGTATTCTGCTTCAGAAGAAACCCACACAATTAGCAGAGGGAGGGAATCCAAGCAGAAAATGTGTGGTATGATGTTGCAGGCTTAAACTGCAGGGTCATAGATTGATAGTGGGGAATGCAAGCTGTGCATACCAGGCAAAGCTGCTTTCCAATATCCACACCTTTTTCCCACCCTTCTTACTTTGCATATATGTTGTATATGTGGTGTTCTTGCCTTGAAACATCCAATAAATGTAATGCTTGAAGTAGTTTGGGGAAAGCTTGGGTGGTACTGATTTCCCTTTGAAATGATACATGGGCACAGGTGTAGCACTTGGAACAGGGGTGATGCCAGCAAAAGGAAGAGATCTCATGTGAAGATGATGATCTAGGTGCCACTGAGATCTGGAGACTGGTAACAGAACAGAGGTGCCTGAAATTTGGAATTGTACATGTGCATGAAATATTTTCCTTTGACCAGATTAGTTCTTTGTAGCACGGAGATACTTTGGGCTTGATGGTTTGTGGGGGGTGTGGGGGTGGGTTTTTTTCAGCTGTGTGCTAGGTGAGCTTTTGAAATGCTCCGTGAATGTCTTATTAACCAGGTGCACACTGCTGCTCTTTACCCTGAATTTGAGCTGGGAATTCAAGCCAAAGGGAATTCTGTAGCTATAGTCTTGGTTGTAGGGGTCACTTGTTTTGTTGTTGTGTGTTGCTCACGGTTGGTTTTGTACAAAGAGCCATGGATACCCAGGCTAATCAGCGTTAACTACTGCAATTCACTTTGTTTTGAAGGTCTACACCCTTTCTGTGTCTGGAGATAGGCTGATTGTGGGGACAGCAGGTCGGAGAGTGCTGGTGTGGGATCTGCGGAACATGGGTTACGTTCAGCAGCGAAGAGAATCCAGCCTCAAGTACCAGACCCGCTGCATCAGAGCCTTCCCCAACAAACAGGTTGGGGAACCATCTCAGTACTTACATTTCTGATGAATATTCTTTAATAGAAATGGGGGGGGGGAGGGAGGGAATTAGTTAGATTTTCTCCATACTTAATTGAAAAATCTTCTGGTCTTCCAAGTTCAGTAATCAGACTCTGGGGATGGGGGAAGCATTGGTCCCCGTGCAGCCTGGGAATGTTTGCCACTGATGCACCAGCATGTTACACTTTCTTCTTTTCTGAGTGTTGTCTCCTTTTCAAAAACATCCTGTTCAGTGCATCATAATACTGATGTGTAATTGTGAAACAGTGGAAAAACAAACCAACCCTACACGGAGTTGTGGTGGAAGAGAGAAAGAACTGGTGGTTGCTGAGCAGCCTTTCTACATCGTAGCCCTGGCTGCTTCAGTAGGCTGTGAGCAGGGGTAGGATTAAAAGTATGTGAATGTCCTTTATGTTTCTCTTTCCTGTTTTTTTTTTCCCCAACTCTGAGTCTGTGGTGCACTCAAGAGCCCCTGATCCATTATCTAGGGGGAATTGTCCAATTTAGATGATCTTGCAGCTTAACATGCTGTATCAGAGGTGTTTCTCTTGCTGAGCTAAAGCAAGGAGATTAGCTGCTTCTGACAAAATACTTTGGAAGGGAATTTTCCCCTGTCCACAGTGATAGTACAGGAATTGCCAGACCTTGCTTGTTCTTGAACTGACATGAACACTTTGTCCATTTTCAGTTCTAGTTACAGTAAAACAAGCTGCTCTTCCAGGTTGTATTGTATGATGGATTTTAACGAGCCTTGCTATAGCTTAGGTAGCGTTACAATCCCGGTTCTGAAAAGCTCTATTATGAGCTTAACTCAGAAGTTATAATAAAAGCATCTCAGGTTGCTCTCACTCAGGACTGTAATTAACTGGATAAGTGGACAGCACTTATAATCAAGTTTCTCTGAAAATACTACTTCACCTTGAGTGTTCAGTTGCTGGTGTAAAGCTCTGAACTAATTTCCACATAATGTAATTCTGACAATAAATAGTCCCCCGAGCAGCTCTGAGATTTCAGCTGTTTGGGCCCCAGGGGCTAGGTGGGCAAATGCAAAGGGTTCTTAAGTTGATTTGGGGAAAGAAGAAAAACAATGTTGTGCTGGGACCTGCACAGGGGTAATTAAAAGTCTCACTGTCAGATTAAAACCCTGGTGCAACAATAAGAATCTCAGGAAGTTGTTGTTTTCTGTGTTGCTTTTTCCTTGGAAGCGGTTTTCATCGGTGCCAGGATGTGTGGTGACAAACAGCTCCTGGCTGTGCACAGCTGCAGACGCTTTCCATTCAGTCTGTGTGAATGCAGAGGGCTGTACAATGTGCTGCAGTCTCTTCTCCAGTTGTGAACTTCCAGAATGCCCATTTCCACTTTGGTTTGTAATTTTTGGTAGGGCTATGTTTTAAGCTCCATTGAAGGTCGTGTTGCAGTGGAGTACTTGGACCCAAGTCCGGAAATCCAGAAGAAGAAGTACGCATTCAAATGTCACCGCTTGAAGGAGAACAACATCGAGCAGATTTACCCAGTCAATGCCATTTCCTTCCACAACGTCCACAACACCTTTGCTACAGGTAGAGACTCGGCTGGTTTGTAGCACATCAGTTCCTTGAGTTCCCATCTCAAACGGCTCAGCCTCTCGCGCATATGCCCTCACTCTAGAAGCACTGCAGTCGCGTTCCTTACAAAGTGATTTGATGTAGTGAGAGCTAACTGCTTCAGCAGGGGTTCTGGGCCGTGGTGGTTGTGCTCCTGATTTATGCAGCGCTGTGTAACTGTTTTTACTGACAAAGGAATTCTGTGTCTTGACTAACAAAGGAATTGCAGGGAGTCTCTCTTCACCTTTTTCCCCCCTTGGCTGTCTCTTTTCAGTCTTACCCCTTTCCCCAAGTGTAATTTACGAGCAGTTGTCGACAATTGATTTGCAGGAGGTTCTGATGGGTTTGTAAACATCTGGGATCCCTTCAACAAGAAGCGGCTGTGCCAGTTCCATCGGTATCCCACGAGCATCGCGTCCCTCGCCTTCAGCAACGACGGCACCACCCTGGCCATAGCCTCCTCCTACATGTACGAGATGGATGACATCGAGCATCCCGAAGATGGTATCTACATTCGCCAAGTGACAGATGCAGAAACAAAACCCAAGTGAGTATGCTTCACCTGGAGTGGAGACTTGGAGCATTCCTCCCAAGACTTATTAATTTTCCCAAATTCATGAATAGCATTGTTGATGGCAGCAGATAGAGCAGCTTGACAGTAGGCTTGGCTTTGATCTTATCTTGCTCCCCCAAGCTTTCAATATCCGCAGGTTGATAGACGGCCGTGGATAAAATTGTGCCTAGTTGTTTGGGAGAAGCATGTCAAACTCTCCTTGTTGAATAGCTGCTGTTGTGTGGAGCTGCGGCGTTACTGCTAGCTCCTTGCTCCGAGATTTAAGTGAGGGATTCGAGAACAGCTCGAGTGACTGTGCCTACCTCTGGGCATTTAAAGCTTGGAAATGCTCTGTGGGGTGTGCACCCAGCTCTCACAGGCAGCAGGGAACCTAGGCACTGTTCTGGGAAGGCTGGGGAAAACCAAGGAAAGGCTTTCTCAGCTCCCTCGTCCTGGAGCTTGCCGCAGCCCTCCGATAGCGCGCTCTGCTGTCACTGCCGCTGTCGGAGCGGGGCACCCTGATTGATGGAGGTAAAAGATTTCTGTTAAGCTCGCTTTGGCATGAATGTTCCACAGAAAAATTGCTGTCAGAGTGCAGAATTGCACTGCTCTTCATTATGCCAGCACAGGAGCAGCTGCCTTTATTGCCAAATTCCTCTGGTTTGGCATTGCTTTTTTCCCCCTTCTAGTCCTCACACCGTCTCACACCTTACCTGGTTATCTTCATTATTTAAGAGGCTGTGTAAATAGACACAGCAATGATCGAAGCTCTTGAGCTGAAAACCTCGAAGGCCTTCCCCTCCCCTTTAAGTGACTTGTCTGTTGCTTTCAGAGCAGCCATTTTATTGCTGTGGAGGTGTGAGGTGGAAGTTACAGGAGAATAAATGCAATAGACCATCTCTGACTTGGGGATCCTGGGTTTTGAATCAGTTTTGATGCTTGTGGAAAAACTAAAGCAGAACTGTTTTGGTGTTTATTTCTGGAGTTCCTCTGTAAAAATAAATCCACATTTTGGAATCCAGGTTTGTTTTTGAAACCAGGCTGTGCTGCTTGTGTACATGGAGGGTTGCTTAAAAACACAACAGTGGTGAGAAAGGACTGCTTGCTGCTTAAGGTCTTGTTACAGCAAGAGCTGCTTTCAGTTATTTTTGTTCATTGCTAGTTATGATTGCTAATTGTGTAGATGCTCCTTTCTGCCTTAGGAGGAGGTTAATCTACAATTAAACAATATTTCCTCTTGGCCCTCCATTATTTTCTGAAACAGATGGTTCATCATTTCCTGGGCTGTTAAACACAGCAAGGTTAAGGTTAGACTCTTGGGAATCAGCTAGTTTTGAATCTTATTAGGCTGTAGAAGGAAAACTAATAAGAATACTCCTTAATATCATTTTGTGACTGCAAACAATTATTTATTAGCAAACAATTGATCCCAGAAGGGCAAATTGTTTGAGTCAGTAATGAGCTGAGAAAAGACAGAGCCTATCTGTGTATTTGGAAACTAATTGTAACGTAATTGCAGTGCATTTAGGCAGGCATCTTTTTGGACCTGTTTCTATCTTTAAATGAATTTCTGAAAACATTAACAAGGTTTATGTGCTCTTCTGACATTTACAAGTTGCTCGTGCCAACCTTGGGGCACTCAGTGATGTGTGGCTTGTGGGGTTACAGCAGGGGGAGTCATCTCTGGCTTGCTCTAAAAATAGCTTCCTTGGGAGACTAACAGTTGTGTCTCAGGGATCTTTTTGCATATTCATTTGGGCCACTGAAGCATTCCTGCCCACTGCATTTTTAAATGCATCAAGATGGTGCCATGAGGGGGGGGGGAACCCCACAACTTGGCAGGATCAGCTTTGTGATGGCTAAATGAGTCGATATTCTGTCTTGGTACAAGTGAAAGCTGTCTTTGCACACTTCTGCTCTTAGGGAGTGTTGGATGCTTTACCTGCTTATGATTGCTCCAGATACTGTTTGCTGAAGTACTGTCTATTCATTCCAGGTCTACTTAGACTTCTGGTGATATTTCCTCTCTACAAGAGGTGCCTGCCTGCTCCTGGCAAGAGTAAATGAAAACAACAGAAGTGAGAAGAGCAATCTGTGTACTGCTGTTGCTTCTTAAGCAAGAAATACTTGTTTGTTGTAACCTGTCAGTGCTTGCCTGTTTCTAATGTTAGCAAAACTGTTTTCTTTATCTCCTGCCTGTAGCTGTTAGATTAATTTGTCTACAGAACTGTAACTTTGGGAAAGCTCAGCACATTTTGTTAGTATCTAATGAGGAAACCTTCTGGCAGTCTCTTAATTGTTCAATAAATTTTCATAGTTTTTGTTAGAAACACACACTCTGTAGCCAGCCTTACTGTTTGTGAAATGAACAGTCTAGCTTGAACCTGATGATCTCTGAGGTCTTTTCCAATCTGGTTGGTTCTATGGACACAAAGTTGCAAGAATTCTTGAGTTTTAGATATTCCTGATGGAAAATTTCTGAACCTTTTGCCTTTTCCAGTGAAATGAACTGGGAATTTGCTCAGGGCTCTTGGCTCTCCAGACAAGTCTGAAGTTGTTTGGTAGGCTTACTGATCTCGGTGACCTGATTGCTACTGGAGAGCCAGGAACTCTCTGGAGGGGAGAACCTGAATGCATGGTACTCTGCTTCTTTTTCACATACTGCATAAAACCCTAATGTTAGAGATGCCTGAGAAGAACTGAGATACAGGGGAACAAATGTAGAGGTCTAGCCTACAGCTGAGTGATTGGTTCCAAGTCAGTAGCTTTGACCTGGTAGCCCAGAGTTCATGTGAGATAGAAAAGTGGAGATCTCTCAGGTCATTTAAGCCACTCAACTCCATGAAGACACTGTTTCTGAGTGTCTTGTCTACCATATTGCCAGCTGGTGAGAAGTCTGATCTCCAACCAAATGTGTCAGCCTCTTCCTTTTGGCATGTGGGTAGGTGTGGGAAGATGCTTGGTCATGGACAAATGAAACATTTCTGAGCGTCTAAGCTGTTTTTCTGAGACTGCTCTCCTGTGTGTTGTCTTTGCTAAGCAGGAATGCAGAGCTGAGCAAGGGACTAAACTTACCAATGTTCTGCTGAACAGAATAGATGCAGTGCTGCACATTCCTGGCTGGCTGCTTGGTGCCACCAGTGAGAGCTGTCTCATCCAGCTGGACTTGCAGAATGGACTGACAGAAGGTAGCCTCTATCAGGCATTTGAGGGGGACTCAGTACTGAAGTATTTACCTAGTGGGGAAGAGTAAAGGAAAGAGCCAAACTGTGAAGCTTACTGAAGATGATTCAAGTGTGGCTATTTTGGAGTGCTGATTGAATTCATATTGAATTCTAACAGAAGCTGGAAGTAATCAGTGCCTGTGCAGCTAGCAGGAGTACTTCACTACCTCTGAAGAAACAAACTTGGCCACAGCAGGAGGAGTAACTGGTCATTCTAATGAAGGTGGTGATGGAGGGGAAGCTGGGTTCTGTGTGTGGAAAGCTGACAAACTGGAGCTGTTACCAGGCAGGCAGAGTAAAGGAGTTCTACCTGGAGCACTTTGTAGTTTGCCATGAGCTAGATATGGATTCTTTGATAATACAAACTGGTTTTGATAGGTTGGAGAAGAATAAAGATCCTCCTAAATTAAATGTGAGCAATGTCCTGGCTCCAGGAGCGTCCAACCTCTCTTCTGGTAGATGTAGACCATCCCCTCTAATTTTAATTGGCATTTTTGACATGGAGGGGATGTGAGTGACCTGGGGCAAGGGTTGGATTCTTGTCACTAGGGCAGTGGTGGCACCTTGATATTGTGAGTTGTTCCTGGTTGGGGTTTTCTTTGAGAAATGACTTGCCAAATAGGGTCTGGGACCTACCCATGGGAAGTAAAGGTTTCTGCAAGGTTGACTAGCAAAGAAATAGTACACAAAATCCTTAGTCTGGGGCATAGCTGTAGGCTGGAACAGAGTTTGTGCTGAGGATGCTGCCGAGCGTTGCAGGGTCCCATAGCATGGTGCGAGTGCTGGTTGAAATCCATACACCTCTGCAGAGCATCTGTTCTTCCATCTCTCAGCTGAGAGACTACAAATAGTACTACAAAATACAGGGCTGAGTCCACAAAGAAATTGTTGCTACCTGAAAGCATAACAGTGACCTTCTGGAGAAGAGAGCTGAAGTGAGAGTGGGTCCAAATAACTGATGTGGGAAGGCAGAAATAGTTTGGGAGCAGTGAAGAGGTGGGGATATGGAGAAAGGAACCTGTGAAATGGAGAGAGGAGACTCAAGAGGGGTAGAAGTGGAGGGTGCAAAGTGAAATGAGAACATGGGGGGGACAAAAAGAATTGGGGGAATTGCAAATAGTTTGGTTAGCCAGGTAGGCACAGAGTGGAAATGATGCTGCTCCTGAGACTTCATTGGTATGGATCGGGATGGGGGTCGGAAATGATGTACCGAGGTGTGCAAAGGTAGCGCAAGATACCTAGCAGGAAGTGAATTTCATGTTCTAGTTTGGTGTAGATCTGGCAGGAAATTCCTTGTGATGTGTCAGTGTTACCTAAATGCCTGAAACTGTCTGTAGGAAATGGAGACAGCCAGGTGTAACGGGGGAGAAGTTAGCTGCTCAGGGCTGCAGCTTGCCCATGTGTTGGGCACAAATCTGTGCAGCTGGAATATGGATGCTGCTTTTGCAAGATTAATCTTCCTCTTTTTAGCTCTCTTGTAGCAATGCAGCTGAAGGCAGAGGTTCCTAAGCCAGCAAAATGGTGGAATGAGCTGTTTCTGCCCTCTCTAAGAAGCAGCTGAACAAAGAGGATGTACTGCCTGGTGAGCAGGGGAATTGAGATCTAAGAAAGCTCCTTAAGTCAGTGCTTTCTGAGGGTGTTGAGGGCCATACAGAAAACATAGTCATAGCCATCATTTTAATAGAGTCATCAATCACCACTGACTGCTTGCAGGAAAAGAGTATCATGGGTTGTCTCTCACAAGAGCCTCGTAAGGCTGTGGTATGAGAAGCCAAGTGGCATCTGTGCCCTGGATGTTACGAAAGCATGCTGTTAGGGTGGACTTCTTTCTGCTGGCCAGTACTGCAAGATAATCAGGGTATGGTTACTGTATACAGGAGCTCTGCTGCATCTCTGCAGTGGTGTTCTGTGCTGCTGCTGCAATTGCAGTAAGTATACATTAAAAAGAAAAGTGCCCTTTAGATGGATGTTTTCCCAAGCAAAAGCAGCCCCTGCCCTGAGCTCCCAAAGCTGAAATAGGAGCTCTGGACACAAAGCCTAAAGTGATGCTGTTGAGAATGGCCCTTACAAAGCTGTGTAGATACTGCTAGTTCTGCCCTGCCTCACTACCTCACACTTTTGTGCCCAGTGGTTTTTACTGCCTTGAAGATGAAGGCTTTTCGGTAGCTGGAGCAGCGTAGTGCCGAAGCTCAGCAGTCATGCATGGGGTGCCTGTTGAGATAGATGGCCGAGAGCTGGGCGTTTCTGCTGTGGGGTATTCTTGCAAATGTTGGCCTAAATGACACCTCCACCATCAGTGATTGGTATTAGTGGTCTGGAGGAGAACCCATTTCTTTTGACTAGCAGACATCTGTTCTGCTGATTACACCATTAGCTGCTTTTATGTTGTTTAGTATAATCATAACCACAACGCTAGTAATTTTTTACTCAATATGCAACTGATCTAACTTGTAGTCCTCCAGCCAGGTGACATTTGCTCTGAAATGTGTCAGCCTTCTTTGTTCACAATAGTATTTAAGTGATACTTGGTAATACATTTAGATGTGCAGGATTCAGACATGAAAAGTCAAATACAGGACTCGCCCAGATACTCTTACAACTAATCTGCTGGAGGCGCTGCCTGCGAACTCTCCTAATTCCCAGGGCTGTATGTGTGCTGCTTTCTGACTGTACCATGCATTATCCTATAGCATGGAAAGATGTGCATGTGCTAAAGCATGATGGCAACACAGGGGATATAATAGGTCTTCAGAGTCTCCTGTGATTACCTGCAAAGTGGAAGGGAATAAACTGTTCTCCACGTCCACTGGGACTGGGAGGAGGCATAATGAGCTTAAATTGCGGCCGAAATTAGCGTGGACATTAGGAAAAACTTTCCAAGTGTAAGGATGGTTAAGCCCAGGAGTAAATTGCCTAGAGAAGCTGCAGGGTCTCCATCTGTGGAATTTCTCAAGCCCAAGGTAGGTGAGCATCTGCCGGGAATGGTGTGGTTTTAGCTGGTTCCATGTTTATCAGCCAGTGCTGACTGCACCTGTGGTGGTTCTGCACTCACCGGGCACTGCTGCTGTTACACAGGCCAGTATTCTTTGTGACAAAGGCAGGGAGCCCTATTGATTCAAAACTTCGAAGTTCTTAGACTTTTCTTTCTCTTCATGGCCCACACCACAGTTAAGACAGACTCATTTCAGCCCAGCTTACCCTGTTGGTGTGACCTGGCACACCAGAACTGGGGAGCTCCACGTGGGAGAGAGCTCTGCACAGCTGTCCCCTGAAACAAGGCCATCACACTTCTGAACTTCAGTGTGTGTATCCGTTTTGTATGCAGCTCTGAATCTGTCTAAGGTTAATAAAGCAGAGCATGTGAGTCTTATTTGCTATGTAAACGTTTTGCTTACACCACTCTTCACATAATTGCAGTTTAAGCTTGCCGCTGCCTTCGCCATCGGCCGGCTCTAAACATCTCCTGTACCAGCGCAGCCTGAAGTTGTGGTTGTAATCAATTCCCCACTCACAGAAGCCCACCGTATTTTGGTAACAACACAGCGAGGTAGCATCAAGTGCAGTAATTTATTCACTTCTGCCAGAGTTCCTCATAATTTAATTAAGCTAAGCAAGGGTTGCTCTTCCCTGCTTGTTTGCTGCAAACCACTGCTGCTCTGCAACAACCACCCTCAACAAAGATGGCAATTGCCTTACTCGCAGCCCAGTGCAGATGCATTGTAAGAAGTGATTCTGGCTTGAGAATTTGCTCCCTAAATAGATAAGGCAGCCAAAGGTTGAGAGGGAAGAAATAATCTCGTTCCACAGATGTCAACAAAGGCACAGAATAAGGAAGTGAATTTCCTTGTCAGAGAGCAAAGGCAGGACTTGAGCAGATTCCTTGGTCCCTTGCTCAATGGGTTTTGGGTTTTGCCTGTGCTCTGGACTCGCTGTGGGGAGTTACTGGAGTTAATCCTTTTTGTTCATCTGATGTAATTTTTGGTCAAAGGAGCAGTGCTTCCTTGTGAAGGTAGAAGAACAAACTGTTCAAGGAGAGTTAAGATCCTTAGGTGCCTCCTCTTCAGTGCCAATGTTTCTTCCATGCTGGTGCAGTTTACGCTGCTGTGTTGGTACACAGTGCTGCTAAGAGACACGAGGAGATTCCAGTAGAATACAGAGAGGGGCTTTGTTTACTGCTTCAGTGAGGGGTGGATGTAACAGGGTGACAGCAGAAAGTGCAAGCAGAGTCACAGCTTGTGCTTTTAAAAGTACTAATGAAATGTGTCACCATGCTGCTATGTGGCATTATCCAGGCAGAGAAAAAAATGTGTAATTCAGAACCTGGAAATCAAAGACTGCTAAGAATTGTTAAATGGGGAATTTGTGACCTGCTTTGGAAAGCTCCAAGGGAAGAGTCTCACTCCTGCAGCTGTGCAGCAGGCAGAAGAGCAGAGACATCGAGAGTAAATGTACGTACACGTTATTTACCACCTGCCAGGCCCTCCGTTTCTGATGCCTCTTGCTGCTGCCTCAGTTTCCTTGGCCCACAGAAGCGTTTTGTGTTGTGCTGGGCTGTGGATGGCTGCACTGCTGGGTGCTAAGCTGCTGAGAAGCTGCAGGTATGTTTTCCCCAGGAGCAGGCATGGGGTGTTGCTGAGGGGGGGATGCTTCCCTGCTCTCAGGCCCGTGACAGCACCAAGCCTGTTCCTCGCTGTTCGCTTGCTCCTGATAATACAAACCATCCTCTGCATCATTTGCAGTGTCCACTGGTGAGGCAGGCTGGAAGAAGATAAAAGTATCTCCTGGCTTTGTAAATTACATGTTTTGAGAGGGTGGTTTTGGCTGTTTCTCTCCCATATATGTATTTTATTTGTTGTTGAGGTGATTTGGTTCTTCTCACGAAGGCGTTGCGTAGTGGCCTGCGAGCAGAGGGTGACTGGGAGGTGATTGTGCCTGAGCGGTGAGGTAAGTGCTCTGCTCCTGTCTACTCTGGCACAGGAATTTCTGCTGATGAGGTCTTGGAGGGAAACATCTGGCTGTTTGTGCAAGAACCTCAACGCTGCAGCATAAATCAAACATCTGGGAAGATGGCTCTCTCCCCTCCTGCTTAAAGCCTTTGTTGTTACGGCGATAGTTCTTGGGTTGGGAAAGAACAGAACTGCTTAAATCCTTGCCTTCTCCCCTCGGTTATAATAGAGTCGCTGTCATATGCAACCCTCAACTGCTTTTAATCAAACCCTCAGGGTTTAAATTATTAAACATCTTTTTGGGATCACATTTTTTATCCCTAATTACAGGCACAAGATATATATCATGAAATATGCAGCGTGTAATTGTGATTAAAGCGTGCAGCCTCCCCCAAGATGGCTCTAACAGTTTTACACATCCAACATTTAATTAGGCAGCTAATGGGCTTAGAGTTGAGGTTTCCAAGGGTGGGGTGGGCAGGAGACTTTTGGAATTAGAGATGTGTATATATTTATTATATATTTTTTTCCTGATGGATGTGGAAAGCAGCATGGAGGCTGCGAATGCAAATCAGAGTCATATTTCTTTCCCAGTCTCCTTAGACATCTGAGAAATGAAGTTCAGAATTAAACTCTTCCACAATCAGAAGGGAACTTTTCCCAGGTAGATTTCTTGGCCCTTCCTTCCTTCCTGGGCACATTATTAAAGGCTGTCTCCTCTGCTTGGCTGCCTGCTTTCATGAGGATACAGGAATTTGATATCTTTGAGACCTCCTTCTCCTGTCAAAGTCAGCCCTAATTGGTCCATCAGTTCCAAAGTTATTAGAGGGATGAGAGGAGAAGGGGAGAGGCAGACAGACAATCTCATTGCAGGAGCCTCATTTCCTTAGGAAACTGGAATAAAAAAAAATCAGTTAAGGTTAAGACCCTTCCAATGCCCTTCTCAATTACTTTGTAAGGACAATGGAGTTTTCACTGGGGAGTCCATGGTGCACAATATCTTGGTCACCCAGCACAGGCCCAAACCTGCCTTGGCAGTTGGTTGGAAGCGCCCAAATACAGGAGGAAAAGCCTTTCTGTGGACAGCAGCCGAGGCTGTGGAGCCTTGGGCAGTGGCAGCATTCACCCACTGCAGGCTGCAGCTCCGGCAGGTGGGTTCAAAAGGACACAACTCGCTCTTTGGTCCCATGGGTGAGCAAACACTGAGGTTTCAAACACCCCTGGTGCTTTAGGGCTGCACTTGCCAGGGCTTTGTTCTTTGTGACACTTAAGGAGCAACTGAAATTTCAGGTGCTGCTGTTTGGAGAGGCACCTGAGGAGCCTGCTCATGACTTCTACTCCAAAAGCAGCAGCTTTGTGATCATGTCATCTCTCGGGGCAGAGTAAGACCATGGTGCCCATCTCAGCTGTGCGGGATCTTTGCACCAGGGCTTGCACAGGATGGGAGGATGTTGGTCAGCACATCCCTTGTGAATCTTGCACCAGCAGCAGGAGTTTCCTACGAGCTGCACTGCTCCAAAGGCACTGGGTCCCACCCAGGCTTTTGTTTCAGCACCAAATGGCCTTGCATGCTGCTTATTAACCAGTGCCTCCTCCCCTGGGTGGTGGTTATCCTCTGTCACATTCTGGACACTTCCAAGTAGTTCTGCTTGCCCTCCCTCACGGTGGCACTGAGGATTTTTTGTGTCCTGTTTCATGGAGGCTCAGTTCCTGCTCTCAAACAATTCAAATACACCTCACAAGTACTGAGACAGTGAATCAAACCTTAACATTTTCACATGCTGCTTTCTGGACTGGCTTCTAAATCGCCATCAAGATCCCAAACTAAGACACCCCCCTCCCCCCATGCAAACCTTTCTTTGTTCTGTTCTGGTTGCAAACCAAGCCTGTGTGAGCCTCCTGAAATGTTCAAGATCTCAAAAGCAGCACAATCCTTACTGTTACCCCCCCCTCTCCCCCCTGTCCTCTTTTACTCAGCAGAGATGTCCAGATTGAACCCTTTGGGGCTTCACATGATCTCAGCATTTGTTATGCTAACATCTTGCTCTGCTGTGGAGCTGGTTACAGGGAAGGCAAACCCACCCTTATTTGCCTCCCATCTCTATGGGGAGAGGGGATTTCTTGTGGCGAGAAGGGAATGAGCTGATGGTAATGGAGGGAGCGTACCCCACTCAGATGATGTATTAGCTGCATCCCCTTCTTTCTTCCTCTCCCTCTCTGCACTCTTCATTCCTCTAAGGACACTTAATTTAGACCAAACAGGGATGCTTTCCCTGTTCATCCCCTCCCAGACCTTTTGGTGGGACTCTGTTAGAATGTCACTTCAGTTATTTGCTTCCTCCTGGCACCAGAATTCAAAACCTTCTGAGCTCAAGGGAGATGTTTTCAATTTAGTGACTTGTTGTAAGGCTTGGAGACAATTCCTCTGGCTAAAAGCAGTGAGAAAAACCTTGTTTCTCCTGGCAGAGGATCAAGCTCTGTGTCAAAATGGTGGCAAATGACGCTGTCCAGACCTTATTTGTTAGTGCAGCATCAGAATCACCTTTCCGGGAGATAGGATATTGCTGCCCTAGGGTTGATGTCATTTGCATGCAATGCAGCAGCGTGGCCCTTGTTAATTCCCTGAGTAACTCCCTGCTGGAAGGAGAAGCCAACTGCATGGAAGGCATCCTCATGGCCATTGTTAATTCCCTGAGTAACTCCCTGCTGGTAGGAGAAGCCAACTGCATGGAAGGCATCCTCATGGCCATTGTTGATTCCCTGAGTAACTCCCTGCTGGTAGGAGAAGCCAACTGCATGGAAGGCATCCTCATGGCCATTGTTGATTCCCTGAGTAACTCTCTGCTGTTAGGAGAAGCCAACTGCATGGAAGGCATCCTCATGGCCATTGTTGATTCCCTAAGTAACTCTCTGCTGTTAGGAGAAGCCAACTGCATGGAAGGCATCCTCATGGCCATTGTTGATTCCCTAAGTAACTCTCTGCTGTTAGGAGAAGCCAACTGCATGGCAGGACAGCAAGGATCTAGCAGCAGGTATGGGTTTGTTTTTCTTTCAGCCTGGCTTCTACTGCAGCAGCCTTTCATCCCTCTCTGTAAGATTTACCTTTAACCCAGAATCTTTCCCCCATTATCTATAATGTATAATTATAAAGACATTGTAGTCTTGAGTAAGTACAATTAAAAAGGGTAATTCGTTTCCCTCCCTCTCCCTCTGCCGTCCTCCCACCCAAGTCCTCAGGTTTAATTTTCATGATTATGTTAGATTATGAGTCATTTTAAATCATGGTATCCAGTAGAGACTGCTCCTACTCTGCAGCTCTTTTCAACAGTTGTTTATGGTAGTTTCAGCCTCTTTCTGCCTCTCTGAGGCTCTTTATTTTTAAAGCAAGGCAGACAAGGCCTAAAATTATTCCATTAAAGAGGTGCAATTTTTGTAATGGGACTTAGAGTGCTCTGCAGAAGTGCAGGCAAGTTTCTTCAATATCCTGAGCATTATTCGCTCATTTAGTTAAATGATGTTTCTAATTCCCTGGTAATTACATGTAATGAGGCACTCTTTCTCTTCTTGATGAGACTTTAGCTTAATAGGAGATGTCGGGGTTTTTTCTCTTTTTTCTTTCTCTTTCCTCTCTTGTTTTTTTTCAGGGATAATTACCCTTCCCCGGGAGAGCAGGGGGTTTGTTGTGCAGAATCTATAGCGAATTATTTTATTTCCTGCCATCCTGACTGCCAGTAAATTATAAAATTAAGTTTCAGTGGAGCATTAGCACCATTTTGGAAAGGCTTGAGGGTTTGGTTCTCCCCCCCTTTATTCCTTGTTCGTGTTTTGATGTCCTTTGGGACTGAATAGATGTTGTTCTGCCAGCTCCTCGTAGTAGATGGTATTGAAGCAGCAACATAGGCTTCATGTTGTGGGTTCCCACCCCTGCCCCAGATGATATCCAGTGCAGAGCTGTCTTGTTAGTTGTTCTTTATGTCACAGCCATCAGCTTCATAAAGCTTTAGCAACACTTCCCCCACCACGCTGGTGACTAATTACACTTGGGTTTAGGCCTGTTGTAATAGTAAATGCTGGGGTGGGTGGGTTTTCTGGGGGGGTGTGTGTGTGTAGAGTTTTCCTCTTGAATTCTGGCTGGCTGCTTGCTCTTAAATGTGTCACATGGGAGTAATGTTTAGGGGTGTTGGAGTGATGAAGAGCTGTGGGGTACATAAAGTTAATAATGATGATGATAATGCAGCATTTAACTCCAGTGAAAATAAACCCAACAGTCACTTTAATTACTCTGCATTTCCTGCCCTTTGTCAGCGTCCTCTGCTGTGCCTCTGATAAGGGGATTCTTGTCTGCTCCTTTGTTTTTGAAACTCCAAACACTGCCAGAGTTATGAATGGGATAGCATCTGGGAATACAATTGCTGAGGGTGAGCTCTGCGCTGGGAGCTGATTGCCATTTAAAGGAACATTTGCTGGCCTAATTCTTACAGAAGATCTGGGGGTGGGTTTTTCTCACCTACCATCCAAAAGCAAGGTTTGTTTTTAGTCTAAACGAGGAAGTCTCCCTCCCAGACTCCCCTCTTTCCAGCTGTTGCAGTACTGTAAAATAGCAGCTCTTTGTGCAAGGAACTTCTCTGAGGGGTGAGGGCTGTTCATCACAGCCTCCCTGATAACAGCTTTTCTTCCCCTGCTGTGGCTTGAGATGTGACTTCCAGCTCGTGATGCCTGGCACTGAGCAGAACCTGGGTTCTGGGGGTAGCTGGTTTGCAGGTGGGCTTTAGGCAAGTGGCTTTACCTTCTGCAGCTCAGTCTCCATCAGCAGTGGTGTTACTGGCAGTCACCTCCTCTCCAAAGCCCTGTGAAAGCTGCAGCCCGAGATTACTGCCCAGCAGCCAGCTCCAGCATCACTGCAACTTCCCAGCACCTTTGCACCATACTGCTCTTGGCTGTGTGTGCAAGGCACAGCTGCTCTGTGCACTCACCTTGCAGGAGGAAGTAAAATGAAGTGAGATAGTTGTTGGGTGGTGGAAACCCTGATCGCCTAACGGGGGTGGGGGCTGGGAAGGACAGCAGAAAGAGTGCCGCTGCCTGCCAAGGTCTTGTGTCTTCTCACCTTGCCCTCTCTCTTTGGGAGAGATTTTCTGTTGCTTATCCTGGCTACAGCAAGAGCATCTTGGTAAGAGGCAGCCATGGAAGAACCTTTTTTGACCTGAAGACAGATATTCATGTGTGTGAGTACACTGCCCTTTGGAGCCACTGAGACACACCACCTACCTCCCTCCAGACATCTTCATTTACAGGGTTTCGTAGGGGCAGCACCAGAATCCATAGGGACTGAAGGATGAAGCCTTGAAAAGGAGGTACCAGAAGTGTACATTTTCTGCTGAGAAGCCGTGGTGCTGCAAAGTCCTGACTAAAAAGGTGCATCTTCATGGTAAAGCCCAAGGTCTGGAGAGGCTGAAGTGCCACCCGCGGTCGAAAATAAATGTCATAAGCAACTTTCTGATCCCAAATACTGCTGGAAAGGTACGACTGCATCTCGCTCTTGAGTTCATCTTAAGCAATTTGACATCAATCAAGTGACTGTAGAGGCAAAGGCATGGAGGTTTGTTTCCCAGCCCCCAGGATTGCTGTCAAATTGCAGTTATCCGAATCGAAGGAGCCGGAAGCCAGATCTGCTCCATCTTCCTGCTCCTTTCCCTCAAACTTTCAGCAAGGTGTCTCTCAGTTTTGCAGTGCACTACTCTACCACATGTGGGGAAATTAAAGCAGCTCCTGACAAAATTCTTTCCCACACAGTGGTAAAATCTCCTTTTCCTGCCTGCAACTTGGTGTACAAATCGAGGGGAAGCCTACATCAAAGAACAGGGAATGGATGAAATCTGAGCCCTAAGATAGTACCCAGGTGAGGCTGACACGTGAAAGAAACGAGTTTGGTACATCCATGCACCCTCTGCCTTAGTCTGGCCTCAGCTGGAGCACTGGGGCCATTTCTAGGCTCCCCAGTTCATGAGAGGGAACAGGAGGAGTCCAAGGGAGGGCCTCAAAAGATCATGAGTGAACTGGAGCATCCCTCTGGCAAGGGAAGGCTGAGAGCCCTGGGGCTGTTTAGCCTGGAGAAGGGTGGGCTGAGAGGGGAGCCGATCAATGTTCATCAACATCTAAAGGGCAAGAATCAAGAGGATGGGGTCAGAGTCTTTGCAGTGGTGCCCAGTGATAAGACAAGGGGCAAAGAGAACACACTAGAGCAGAGGAGGTTCCATGTGAACCTGAGGAGGAAACTCCTTTGCTGTGAGGGTGCTGGAGCCCTGGAGCAGGCTGCCCAGGCTGCCTGGACATTGGGACCCTGAGCAACCTGCTCTGGATGACCTTGCTTTAGCAGGGGGGTTGGCCTGGGTGATCTCCAGAGGTCCCTTCCAAACTTCACCATTCTGAGATTCTATGATTCTGTGTTACATGATTTAAAGCTGTCTGTCTCTGACTGGCTACCACCATTCTGCTGCAACTCAGAGCAAATTCTTGGCCCTCTTAATAGAGGGAACTTGCTACCAGCTGGTTGTACTTTGAGTGTGAAAACCTTTCCTCACTATTATGAAAGGCAGGGCCTGTGTCCATCAAATGCTCACTGCATGTAATCAATCAGACAACTACCTGCTCATAACACAGAGGTTCCATGAGATACTGCAAAAATACAAACTCAGCCTTCACAGGTGTTGGCCCCCTGCAGCTGCTGCTGCAGCAACAGTCTGGGGCAGCCCAGTGGAGATCTGTGCTGTTACCAAGAGAGCTATGGGAACCCAACAAGGGAGCACCTACCTACCCCAAAGAGTTTACACTCCAAGCTACTGGCAGTGGGAGTTACTCTCATTCTTACCAGTCAGCCTCAGAATTAATGTTCTGAGGAAGTGCCTTCCCTTCTCTTAATGAACTTGTGTTAAGTGATATTAATGAGGACTGCAACCACCCTCTCAGCTGCTGCAATGCTTTGGGAGGTACTTGAATCTCTCGGGTGCTTTAGTTTCTCTAAAGCTTCTCTAAGTTTCTGAAAGCCAAAGCTCCTTCGTAGACCTGAGCCAGTCAACACTTCCCTCATCTTTAAAACCAACTGTAATGTTCTTCTCATGTCTTCCAGCTGTCACACTCAGGTAATAACTTCAAAGCCTGCCTAATATATGCAATTTTCTCTTAAAACAACAACAACAGAAAGCTTCTAGTGGCGAGAGTGGCTGTCTCAGCTGCGGTGACCCACGCTCAGCTGTGAACTCTGCTAGAAGTAATTCCAGCTCCTTTCTAGGATGCCGGCAGGAGTGGTGGGGTGCGGAGCTGTTCGGAGCCTGCAGCTATGATGCAGGAGCTAATGCTCAGCACAATGCCTGGCTCACTCTCGTAGTGAAGTTAAGTAAAAAAACCCCGAGTCTGCAGGCTCTCCCTGTGTTGCCTGCTGTGCTTTGGGCTGTTGATCCTGGAGCAAGAATGCCTGTTGGACAGGCTTCTCCTGAGCATGTCACCAGGTCATTCCCTTGAACAGCTTTCTTAGGTGGCTATAGCTCCCTCAGGTAGTCTTGGTCTGTTGCTGACAAAGGAGGCAGTATCCAAACACAGCTAAGCCAGCGGCATCCCTGTCCCACAAGAGGTGGGTCTGGAGTTCCAAGCATTTGGGGCATCCATCATTTGCTGGGAACAGAGAACTCCCAGGCACATGACATCAGTGCCCTCCTGGAGGCAGCTGGCAGCGGCCTGAGAGCAAAGGCCAGGCTGCCCCCTGGCAAAGCAGCCATCAGCTGTGCTGTCTGTGGTCACTGTCTGCAAGCCCAGGCTGGCTGCTGCCCACCTGCATCCCACATCCCAGCTGCAGGAGGGCTGGCACTGGGGTAAGCGGCGTGCGGGGTGCCACAGCCCCTGGGCTCTTTAAAGAGCTCCACAGCCTCTGTAAGCAAAAGGGAGGAATGAAGATCCCAAGACAGCAGGCTTTCCTGTCCATGAAATAATTATCCCTTCCTCTTCTGCAACATGACAGAATTTGGCCTGGGCAAATGATGAGCATCCCGAGGGGAGAGCACAGCCCAAGGATATGGTTTTGGCAGACTCCTGCAGAGCTCTGGGCCCCAGGGACAAGGCCAGGTTTGCTACGGAAGTGCTGAGCAGATATCTCTGCACCAGAAGCCAAATCCAGAGAATTTGGAAGTTCTGCCTTTGTCTTTGCAGTGTTCTCTGCTGCCAGTAGAAGTCTGCAGGATGACAGCACAGGGATTACAGCAGTGTGGTTGCGTGGCTGGCTGCAGATGAAAGCATCAATCTCAGCAAGCACAGGGCAGCAGGGTCTGGGGTGTGAGCAACTGCAGCAAGGAGTAAAGGTGAGTTAAGCTGATGCGGGAGGCTGGGCTTATCACCCCCTGGTTTGCTGCTTTTCCAGTACTGCTTTTCCTGAGGGATTATGTCAGGATTATTAATTCTCATCTTCACCTTGCTCTCCCTTTTTAGTTTGCTCTAGGGATTTCTGTATCTGATGAAGAAAAACCAAGAGGATGGGAGTGGAGAACAGGAAACCCAGTCTGAGTAATTGCTCATGTTACCCTTTGTAGATAATACTGTTTGGGGAATCCTTAGTATAAACCCCTGAAAAACCATGGTTATTTGTGCTTCATCCCAGGGCTTACATGTTGACAGATGTTACCAAGTTAAGCTTGTCTTGCTGGTGTGGAAGCTTTCAGATACACAAGACAAGCAGCTATGAGCCTTGTGCTGCTGGAGAGCTACTCGCTGATCTGGTGTGGAAATGCTGATGAAGAGATTAAAACTCCATGGTTTTGCTTTCTGGCTGCAGCTGGACAGACTGCCAGGCTGGTTGCTCTTCATGCCCACCAGATGTGAGACTAGGAGCCCCTGTCTGGAGCAGGGGCCACCCTCCAGGACAGTATAAGGAAGCAGCAGCACTGCTCAAGGTTGAGCCTTTCTGCCTGGCAGGTCGCAGCTTGGGATCAGGCTTGGGAAAAGCCCAGTAGCTGTGTGTAAGGCACGAGGAGGGTGAACTTTGTAGTATGTGCTCCAACAGCCTCAGAGGGCTAATGGGTACAAGGTACTGCTGGGAAGATGCAGATCAGGCACAAGATAAAAATGTTTTGCAACAAGGGCAATGATTTGTTGAAATAATCTCCTCAGGGAAGTGGTGGAGTCTCCAACATTGGACACTTGTGATTTAGCTGAACAGGATGCTGGATTGTCTTGTCCAGGTTGTTCTTTGCCAAGAAAAGTTGGACCAGGTGATCCTTGAGGTCTCTTCCCACCTGGCACTGTATGATTCTGCATGGCAGGATCACGGAGTTGTAGAATTAAGCTCACTGAGTCCAGCCATAACCTAACATTTCCCTGCAGGCAACTATAGAATCATTAAATCACTTGGTTGGGAAGGACCTTAAGAGCATCAAGTCAGCTTGGGGAAACCTGTCTACCAGAAGTGGACTAACTCCAAACCCCCTTGGACAAGGGCTAATGTGGAGCCATCAGACTAAATTCCCTGTTTCTTTATCAGAGCAGCTCTAAGCCAGTGGTCTGATAGGCAAAAAAGCAACAACCCCACAGCCCTGTTAGTGAGTCAGAGGTAGGCACGTGCTGACATTTCTGTCTGTTAGCCCCAGACAGCAGCCCTGTCCTGCTGGGGACGTGGCTCCGTCGTGTGCAGAGGAGGCTGCTCGGCTCAGGCTGTTACAAATGCCTTTATCCATTGCCCTTTTAAACAAACAGGGATATATTTAGTGCAATAATTACACTTATTTGATTACCTTTCTTTTAGCCTGAAGTAGAAGGCGCCTGACAGATGTGAATACCTCCGAGAGCAATCCTCCGTAATAAACTAACATTATTTATTGCAAGATGCAGTTTATTAATAGGGATTGGCAGTAATGAATTCACCAAGTTGATGTTGCTAATAGTTGCCTGTAATCCATGCAGTATTTATGAGAGAAAACTGTGTATGCAAAGGTCATTTAGCTAATTAGTTAATAAATACCACTGGGGTTCCAGTGAGTCTCTCTGATTCTGTGCACTTTCAGGTAGTCCTCCAGTTCTGAGTGGGTTCAGGTTTTCCTTGGTCACACAGTTTCTGCAACACCTTTTCTCTGCACGTTGAATGGACACTTTTCCTTTGGACCTGCTGTGGAAGTGACCATTTCTGGCTCTTGTTCTGAGCCAACTTCTGTACTGCTCCCTTTGCTAATTCACTTTGTCCTCTCTCCTTGTTCCTAGTGCAAGATCCTAACTAGAGATAGCACCAGCCCCAGCCAATTTAGGTTACCAGTGAGCAGCGGTGTCTCCCAGTTTAAGGATATAGGAATACATCTCAGTCCTTTAAACTTGATGCCACAGACTTTTCCTTGCAATCAGATCACCATCCTCCAAATTAATAGCTGACATCTGAGCTGGAAAAGTCTTGGCATCATTTCTGCTCCCAAGGACAAAAGCAGCCACTGACCCAGTGAGGGGCAAGGTCAGACCCTGGGCTCATGCCTTCAGCACCGATGTGGCCCTGGGTTGTGGCAGCCTTTGCCATGGGCTAAGCTAGTGATAGCTTAGAGCAAGGTGTAGAATGAGGGTATGCTGCCAATAGGCTGTGGAGAACTTCACCCTTTTCTCAGTGAAGGCTGATGACCTCTGTTTGGTCAGCACTGATCTTTCAGAGGTGTTCAGATGACATCTGAAGCACTAAGAGCCGGGGAATCCACCACATCTTCTTGTCATGTGCTCCAGCAGCCAGCCAGGCTCACTCTTGAAATGTGAGTGGGTCTGGCTTCAGTTTCTTGGGGTAAGTCGAGTGCAAATGATCTGGCTTGGTGAAGGGTTTGCTGTGTGAAATTCCTCGTTGTCTCCTGAAGAAGGGCAGACTTGATGATCTAATAACAATGGTTTCCATGAGTCTGTGACAGCCACCTTTGCACTTCCCTCATTCTGGGATTGCTTTAAGCTCAGTTATAAAACAACCTTCAGCACTCAGCCTTCTGGCAGGGAGGAGAATTGCCTAAGGAGTTCAGGGAGGAGGAGGTGAAAGGAATGTTGCACTCCCTGCCTTAAATCCAAGCGTGAGGAGTGGTGACCAAGGGCTGATGTCACTTCTTGGTGCAGCTCTGTAGGTGGGTGAAGTGGCTCTGGTGCAGCTGAGCAGGGAGATGGACACAGGGCTGCCCTAAATCAGGGAGTGGTTGGCCTCTCTTCGTAAGGTTTCTTGCTCTCTGGCTTGCTGCTGCTGTATTGACCAGAAACAGACTGCACTTAGGCAACTGTTGCCATGAGGTCCTTAACAGCAAACCTGTGTCTGCACAGCTCCTCTTGTTTAGTGAATAGGAGACCACTGGCTGAGGAGGAAACCTTGGTCTTCAGGGCTTGTGTTTCTCACATGTATCATTCACAGTAGCAAAATATGCCTAGGAGCTCCCTTTTAGTACGAGGGTGTGCACATGGGACAGTGTGGCTGAGGAGGAGGATGATGCCTTTCATGGCTGTCTACCCACTGGTGCTCCAAACACAGACAGATGAAACTTGTAAGTGATGTCTGTGACCTGTGTAATCTGAGTTATGGATCCATGGCTGGTGTGAGCCTGAATGGCCTCAGCAGTGTCTCTTGCCTTATCCACTTTGTGTGCACTACCTCTATAAAATAAGTCTTCTTTAAAGAACAATTTTATTACCTGTTAAGATCTGATAGAGAAGATTTTCTTACATGAGACAATACAATATATCTGGGTAGGCTGCATAGCCTTGAGTGGCTAATGAGCACCAGTGGAAGCTACTCTGGCTGATGGTCATTTGTCTTGTGCTTAATAGCTGTTTTCTTTTTCAAGCACAAATCCTGCCCCATTAAAGCTGAGGATGCTCAGCCTTAGTTCAACAGGGCAGCACAGATCTTTGTGTTTTCTGCCAGTGGGGCAAGGGTAGATTCAGGCTAGCTAGAAGGTAGACACTGTTTACACTGAGGGTCCTGAGACCCTGGCCCATGTTGCCCAGGGAGGTGGGAGATGCCCCATGCCTGGAAACATTCCAAGTCAGGTTGGATGGGGCTCTAGCAGTTTGCTCTAGTGGCAGATGTCACTGACTTGCAGGGGGGGGTTGACCAGATGAGCTTTAAAAGTCCCTTCCACCCCTCCCTGTGGCTCCACGTGCTCTGCAGCAGCCATTCCTTTCTGTGCAAACATCTCTGTGCCAGTTGGCAGGAGGCAGCGGGGGGGGTAAGGTGCCTGGTGCTCTGTGCTTGTGTGGATGGCATTGGCTTGCAAGGCTTTCCCTTCAACTGGCTCCCTTTGAGAAGGAAATGTTGTGGAGGAAGAGCTGGTACCTGAGAACAGCTTTGCACCTTCCCACGAGTCAGTGTGGGAGCACCCATGGTCACCCCACGATCCAGCCCCCTTTGGTGCCCTGCCAGAGACATGGGTGAGGGAGCAGCAGTGGTGCTTGCAGTATCCTTCACTGATCAGCCTCAGCTGAGCAGAGACAGGCAACCACCTGCTGTCTGTGTTACCTTGCCACTCGGTCAGCTCACATTCCCTGCAGACCACAGGTACCAAATAGATCTTGGAAGAGAGAAGTCTCTATGCAGTCCTTGCTGAATAGAGACACACTGCCTGCAGATGGCAAAGGCAGATGGCAAAATGATGCTGCTGATATCTGGGATCTGGATGATGCTGCCTGAGAAGAACTTGATGGAAGAGCTCAAAATGAAAGACTTGCAGATGGAAATGACATCTCCTAACATCAGGAATTAATTACTTTGGCTTTGCTCTTTCTAATTCTAACAAAGTAATTAATTTTGGTTTTTTTTGTGAGCTCCCCAAAGCTTCAAGGTGATGTTCCTCTGAGAGAATACTGGACAGAGAAGTGGAGAGAGAAAATAGGAACAGACAAGAAAGGAAGGAGAGTTCAAAGCCGTTCCTGCCCTTTGGTGTCACCCTTTTTGTTTGTCCAGGCTCTGATGGGGGGAAGCTCCTCAGGCTCTGCTGGCTGGCATTGTTCACAGCCCTCCTTCAGCTGATGAAATGTACCCCAGAGAGAGAGAGACCTGGCCTGAGCAGGCTCAGGCACTTCCCAGTGCCATTGCTTTGCATGCCAACGTGCCAGCATAGACAGAGTAACAGCCTGAGCGCCTCACAGTTGCTTTCTTTAACATGGCCGAGCCTGAATGTGTAAATAATGCCAGAACAACGAGATGGCCCTCACCAGGTGTGGGTTAGAAAGGAATGGCTGCATTTAGTAGTGAGGAAGGAGCTCTTCACCTAGTGGTGCCTGCTGAGGTGGCCCTGTCCTTGGCTGATGGCAGTCTGTATGCAGGCTGTGTGCCATTCTGTGTGCTGCTGGGAAGGATGAGCTAGAGCCACATCAGTCCCTTAGTGCTGCCCTAGTAAAGCCATCTGAGCTCATTAGCAAATGACTAGATTTGGTCTTGCATTATTATATGACATAACTGAATAGGGAAACAATTTGCTGAGATGATTTGAATTGCCTGCCTTGGAAACTAAAGATGAAAAAGCTCTTGTTCCCTTCAGCTAACAAACAGACTCTCAGGAAGGAAAAGCTTCAGCAGCAAGCAGAGAGACAGCAAAACAAGGTAAGGGGGATATGCAGGCGGGGGCTGTCCTACAGGAGCTGTACAGATCCTTCCTGCCCCTTCCTGCTCTGTAAACCATTTCAGCCTTTCCTTAGCTACAAACAGTCCTCCTGAGGGGCAATTGCCTTCTGAAGGGAGGAAAAAACCAGCAGCCCCCAAGAAGGAACAATTCTGAATTGCCTTGAATAAGCTTCCTAACAGGCAACTGGTTCTGATAGAACAATTTTAAACTCCCTGTCTCCTTATCTTTTGTCGACATCATTTTTCAGAAGGGGCAACAGGACCAAATTAAATGGTTCTGCTGCAGACAGTCTGTCTGATTGCCCTGCCACTCTTGCCCATTTCCAAGATGTTCTCTAGCAGCTCAAAGCCAAGATGGGAGGAAAGCTCCTGCATGCCCCCACACACAGATGCACACCAAACTTCCCTCCAGTTTATTCAGTTAGGAGATGCACAGGGCTCAGTCGTCACACACCCCATGCCCATCTTTGCGTGAACCTGTCAGAACCTGCCCAAGCAGTTTTAACCCTCCCCCTTTTCTCTTTGGTTGAAGCCAAAGCAAAGGCTTGAAAGAAAGAAAAAAACCACGTGAAGATCTGTGTTAGCTAATTCAATCCAAATGCTGCTTGTGGAAAGCAGCGTGAGCAAGCACGACCTGGCTCTGCTGTGCTTGTGCCAAGGCAGGAGCGGAAGGCTTAGTTGTCTTTTGCCTCTGGTATTCCTTATGCCTTCTTCTCTTCTCTGAAACCCACCTGTCTGCAGAAAGTTTGATGGGTTTGACTGAGATGCAGCTGGTGGGACTGAATAGAAGCAGTGAGCGTGGTGGAAGAGAAAGGAACAGGCAAACGGGATGTGCTGCAGCCAGCAAAGGGGTCTGGAGCACCTGATTGCTGTATAACAAAAGAAACCTCTGGGATATATTTTACTTACTGGTGGAAGGGAGAGAGCTGTGGTCTTGGGACATGTTTCTAAGGCCTGCAATGCACAATCATGGCCCTTGGATTGTGTCCAAGCGCTGCTCAGCCTCCCTGTGGCTCAAGAAGCATTAAATCAAGATGGATGTCACTTTGCATCTCATTGCCAATGCACTACCTGCAGCGTGGGTTTGCATGTAGCATTCTTTTTCAAGCAGAAACTTCTGCCTTGAGGGAGGTTTGATCTAGCTGGGAAGAAAAGAAGGAAAACCTTGGAGCCTTTTTGTGTGTGTGTGTGCCCCAACCTGCAAGTCACTCGTCGTGTAACTGGCTATGATTCACCAGAACCTCTTTGAGAGCTTCATGTTGTGTTCAGGGGACCTAAGTCAGCACTCCTGATCATGCCTCTGTGCTGAGGACATAAACAAGGAGAGCAGAGGAGCTGTGTCTCCAGGCTGGAGTGATTCCCCACTGCTGTAAGTGGGTTAGTAAGCTATTACTGCCTCTTGGCTCCTGTGTCCGATCCCCAGCTCCTGGAATTACTCCAGCTCGCTGACTGCAGCCTGCTGCTCGCTAGGTGCTCCTGCTCCAGACTTGATTCTTTGTCCATTAATGACTTAGAAAGTCACCAAGCACTGGGTGAAATCCTTCCAGCTAGATTTAGAGGGACAATCTAAGTACTGGGAAGGGAATATTTTGTTGTTTCTATGCTGGGACCTAACTTTGTAGCTGATGTAGTAACTCTTCCCGTGTGTATTATCAGTATATATGGTTATTACTCTATATAGAACCAGGAAAGAAGCAAACAGGAAGGACTGCCAATTGTTTCCTCAACAGCAAATTAACATGAGGAGAATGCAAGTTCATACAGTATTAACTATTCAGACAAGCAATGTACTTTTAGAAAAGAATTCATGGTCTGTGAGAGGAAAGGCAACACATTATGAAGAGAAAGTCTTCACCAGCTACTGCCTTGTGCAGAGAGAGACCTTGACTTTGACCAGGGTATCTGCAAAGAGAAGTGGAAAGCTTATCACATCTGCTCTGGAAGTACAAGTGAGGCAAGGGCAAGGTGTGAGTGTGTGACAGCAGGGGTTTGAGCTATCAGGTGCCCAGGCAGGGTCTAATTGCCAGCAACATGTTCTCATCAGTGGCTTTTGCATTGAGTAAGCATAAAGCAGAGGTGGATGCTCATTCCTGGTATTGGGCTTGCATCCAGTCACAGAATGATTTGCTTTAGAAGAGTCTTCAGGAGACTGTGTGGTCCAGACCTTGCTGAAAGCAGAGGTACATCCTCAGGTGGGCCCTGCTCTCTCTGGGATGCTCTGTGTGCTACTAGATCAGAATGAAGGCACTTCTACAGAGCCAGGCATCTGGCCTGAGACAGTGCTGTGAAATTCCTCCTTTGGAAAAGGAAAATTCATTATTGCAGCTGAGAAAGGGAAGAAAACTATGGCTGCTGCCACCTTTCGGGCCTGGATTCTGGCATCAGGTGTCCAGAAGACAATGCCTGTGCCTGTCTCTGTGCCCGTGTTTGTGGCATGTGAAAGCAGAGTCTAGTTTGAACTGGGTGGGTATTCAGCTGCCCAGAAGGCTTCTGGTGCTGACTGAGCTCTTGGTCACTGGAAGGTGGGTCCAAGCAAACCAGCTGCAGTCCCAGCACGGGAGTGTGAGTGGCTAATGTGTGCTCTTACCAGTGCAGTGCAAGGCAGCATCTTGCAGCATCTTTCCTTTCCATTTCCACTTCTTCAGAAGTGACTGGAGGCTGGGAGGACAGGCCTGACCCTGCTGCCAACCTCAACCACCTCCATCTGTGGTGCTAGACAGCAAGCTGGGCCGGGGAGGGGTGTGGAAATATGGTCCCAGCACCCTCATCCTGCTCCACTCCTGCACAGCCACTCGGTCAGGGGTCTGCAGCAGCCCAGCAGAGTTTTGATCTCTGTGAGGATCCAGCCCCTCATTTCTGTGGGTGTTGTTTGCTGTCTTGTGTCTGCCCCCCCTGCTCACAGCACTGATCTTCACAAGCAGGGGGAAACTGAAAAGAGGCTGATGGAAGCAGGCAGTAAGGAAAAGTTTTCTCTAGGACTAGGAACCCTAGAAGGTGTTAACCAGATTTAATCCTTGCCTAGTTTTGCTTGGCCACCCTTTGCAGAGTGCTGCTGTTGATTTTGGCATGAGAATCGAGTGATGCTATTTTAGCCAGTGCTCCTAAAGGCTGTCCTGGGCAGGGGTGTTTCTGGGGATGGTTGAAAACAAGCTGCTTTCAAAAGACAAAAGCTCTGGCACACAGCGGAATGGAAGCTTCTCTAAAGCCCTTCCCCTTCCACCCCACCTCCTTCTTGCAAACCCATCTGTAACCATTAGTTTGATGCCATGTTCTGTGAGGGGGTATTTTTGCCCTCTGCATCCCACGGCAGCAGGGTGAGGGCTGTGAGAGGCAGGCTGGTGCCTCTGCAGCCCTGCTGATCACGAGTCACGGCAGGGGAACCCAACCAGGTCCCCAGCTCAGCGAGGGCTGCAGCCTTTGCAGCTTCCTTTCTCCTTTTCTTAATGGCACAGTTACATTGCAAACTAATTAGAAGTATCTAGAGCTAGAAGTCCTCTGTCATGTTTTACTCAAGCAGCAGCCTCTCTTGGCAGTGCTCATATGCCAAAGCGTAATGAGGGACAGAATCTGTGGAAAAAGCAGGAGCCAAACCGGCAGAACAGATAGTTTCTACGGATGTCCTGTGGTACAAGTTCACATAAGTTATCAAACTGGAAACTTTATTCATTCCCCTCTAAAGGTGTAAATTCTGTCTAAAGTAAGCTTCCTATTTAAGACTCTAAATGATAAAAAAATGATTAGAATTTTAAAGAAACAGAACTCTTTTCCCCAGGAGACAATGTCCTGCCAGAATCCTTGGCTTTGATATATTCAGAGCCAGAAGGATTCAGTCCTGTAGAACCCTGTAAATCACAGAATCACCAAGGTTGGAAGAGCCCTCAAAGGTCATCAAGTCCAACCTGTCACCACATGACTCATGACTAAATGAAAGCTGGAAAACGTTTGCTTGGCTATCAGAAGCGAACAGCAGGTCAGGAAGGCAACGAGTTGTGGATGCTGTCTTTTCTGTCCTGAGAGCCTGGCAGTTTACAGAGCTTTTTCCTTTTTAGCACTCCTTTCCTTGCTCTGAGCCTGCTTCCGTGCCCAGGTGTGTGCCCAGAGCAGTGCCACAGGCGCTGGGAGCTGGCTGCTGCGTGAGGCTGGAGGCAGCGACACCTGCATCTGTTGCAGACCTGCCTTTTGCTGCTGTTGTGCTTCTAGAGCCTTGGAGTGAAAACATTTCCTGTGGCAGCGTAATTGGCTCTACAGAGACGTCGTGTGGTGCGTTTCCTGTTTGCTGCTGCTAAGGTAAATGTTTACGTTTTCCTCACCACTTATTTACATATTTAATTACCATAATTATGTAGACTAACTCAATAGCAAAACAATTCCCTGAGCTGGTTTGAATTGCCTGCCTTGACACCTCCACTTTAGAGATGACAAAATGCCGCACCCAAGTTTTGGTGAACAAAGCTCTCTTTGTGCTGCTGAGGGGGTTGGTGCCAGTGAACTGTTCTTGGTCTTTGGGTGAAATGCACTCCTCAGGTGGAGCAGGCAGGGTGGGCACTCGTTGTGCCCTGCACTTGCCTGCGCTGTTTTTCAGTGGTCATCGCCTGCACACAGCAATAATCCAGCTCCGTGTTCATGTTAAGAACAAATGGAAGCCTTCATTGTTTCTTGCTTCAGAGCCACATAGATCAGCAGAGAAGAGCTGCACAGAAGAGCCAGCAGAGGCCCTTGGGAGGTGACAAAACTCAAGGCTGTTTCTTGGCCCCAGCTCACATGTGGATTGTGAAGAGCACAGAGCCAGCAGTCCTGATGTTAGTAAGTTACTAAGCATTTTTTAGTGTTGAGTAGCTGTGAAATCTGCATCGAGCCCCCGAGACTAGGAGGCTGTGCAGGTTTTCAAACATGGATGGCACAGCACTGTGTGTAATCTCTTTGTTTGTGCTGGTGTATATAATGGGCACAAGATTGAACATGGAAGATTTCAGCTCAGCCTGAGGGGAAGCTTCTTTACAGTGAGGGTGGCAGAGCCCTGGAGCAGGCTGCCCAGAGAGGCTGTGGAGTCTCCTTCTCTGGAGACTTTCAAACCCCACCTGGATGCATTCCTGTGTGGACTACCCTGGGTCGTCCTGCTCTTGGCCAGGGGGTTGGACTGGATGATCCCTGGAGGTCCCTTCCAGCCTCTAATGTACTGTGATACTGTGATTGATTTATATTTATACATATAGATATAAATAGCCTTCCAGTACTTAAAGGTGGTCTGTAAGAAGGATGGGGACAATCTTTTTAGCAGAGCCTATTGTGACAGGACAAAGGGTGATGGTTTGAAACTAAAAGGGGAGAGATTCAGACTAGATACAAGAAAGACATTTTTTTACACAGGGGGTGCTTTGACTGGGATAATGAAGCACTGGCCCAGGCTGCCCACAGAGGTGCTGGAAGCCCCATTCCCAGACCCATTCTGTGCCAGGCTGGATGGGGCTTTGTGCAACCTGCTCTAGTTGCAGCTGTCCCTGCTGAGTGCAGGGGGCTGGACTAGGTGGCTTGCTAAGGTCCCTGCCAACACATTCTGTGTTTCTGTGGCCCTGGGCACACCAGCAGTTTTGGGAAATGCAAAACTGAAGTTGCACAGAAGGCAGCAGAGATTCATTCTGCAGCAAAGGCTTTAAGCCCACTGTTGGTTGTGTATTGCACAGCTATACTGGTTTTAAGCACAGGTAGCTCAGTCTGAGGCTTGTGCTCACAGGTGCAGATGCAGTGTGTGAGTTCAAATGGCTCTCCCTGTGCCTTGCATTTGTCACTCTTGGCTGTCACTGCTGCCATGTAGTCAATTTATCTTCTCACTGGCTTTCTCTGGTATTTCTCTGATCCTCATCAGTGCAAACTACTTCCTAATCTAGAGCAACATTTTGCTTTCCACCTCTGACTGCCTTTTGTAGCAACCTTTTCAGAGAGGATTTGAGAGAAGTTTCTAAAGCCTTCAGCTGAGTCTCTGTCATGCTTGCTTCCTTCAATGTTCCATAGAAACAGCAATGATGATCAGCCTCTCCAAAGAAACCTTTTTTGGCTTGTGGTATCTTCTTTTTCAAATCCCTTGTTGATGTGAGAAGGTCTTTCCTTGAGGGCAGTATCACTACTGGCCAATGAAGCAGTGCACTGCTGGGTTTGGTTTGGGGTTTTGTCCACAATCCAGAAGACTTTTACCTGTTGATACGAAGCCAGATTGCAGCTATGAAGTCAGATTACAGCAGAGAGGAGAGAAATTGTTGTTGTTGGGATATTTTGACCACTTTTCTGACCAATCCTTACAAACACCTGCTCAGCCTGAGACTGCTCTCACGTTCCTCCAAGACAGCTTTGGTCACCCCATAGGGCTGTACAGGGTCCCACAGCTTTGCCACATGAAGCCACTTTTTTGCCTTCAGATGCACATGTGCTGCTTATGTGAAGCTACCAGGGTTTGCCAAATCACATTTCCTAAAGCAAAGGAAATTTCCACAAGCTCCTGAATGAAAAATCTGCCTCCCTATCCGGATGAGTCTGTCTGAATGAGCAGGATGAGGAAAGGAAACAAGAGGGCTCCCAGTGGAACCAAACCTGAGGGCTCTTTGTGGCACTGCCATACTAAAGATTTGTAGGTGAATCGCAGTGGCTTTTCGTGCAGGATGTGATTTCCATCTTGTCTGGCTCGTGTTCACATGACATCAGGTCAGCCAGCAGGTTACATATTGTGGGTTCAAAGTCTTCCTTTAGCATGTTTGCCAATTAGGATTTTAACTGATTTGGAGTTCTGTTGAGACTAAATGCCCAACTGTAATGCTTAAAGCAGCTGAGTTTGAGGTGCCGGTCATCATTTCAGCTTCTTTCTGCTGCTGAGAAGGACACTCAGCGCTGGTAATAGCTTATTTCCTTGGAGGCAGCTTGGGGAGCTGGCTACCAACTTTCAGCTGAGCCCGTCTGCTTGGTTAGTCTGTTTGTATTCAAGGTTTACCTTTTCTGGTTGCCAGTAACACTACCCCACCTGCCCCATACAGCCTGTAGTGCTCCAGCCTGCTTGGAAAACCCTGTGAATAGGGATTTGCATCATTACAATTTCCTTTCCATTTAGGAAGCATCTGCTATATCTTTAAGAGTAACAGGTTTGAAGAGGCCACAGGCTGTGAAACAGCCTAAACCATTATTAAAATGAAACAAAAAACTTAAAAAACCCCTAGCTGGACCTAATTCAACAGCAGTTTCACCATCCCCCCCCTTCCCTCTCCTTTTTTTTATTACCTTGAAAAGGTTAAAAGCATTTGGGTCCTTGTGGAAAATGTAATTGCATTTCAGCCTTGTTTATGTGTGAGTCTAAAGAATACTGATAATCTGCCACGTGAAAAAGTTCTCTTCTCCTGCTAACAGGCAATCCTCCTCCTTCCTAACAGGTCTTTCTATTAAGTAAACAGTTAAGGCCTAATTGGAGCTTTTATCTGCACCATGCCACACTAACTGATCAACCATTGCTAGCAGTCATATAAATGTCATTCTAAGTACTTCAATTGTACAGACCCAAGTACCACAAGGGGCAAGGACAAACCTCAGCTGCAGTCCTCCTTAATAACCAACAAAAAGCAAAGTTCTTTGAAGATGCGTTGGAGCAGGTTAAGTTAACAATATCACCCTGCTAACCTGCATGCAGATCATGTCCATGGGCAGCTGGAGGTTTTGTCGGGGGAATCGACTTATCCCAGGACGTTTCTCTCCGTAATGAGTCTTCTGCTCTTTTGAGGCTGGACAGCACCATCACGACGTGCTGCTTGCTTTACTGTTCGTCTCATGGGAAAGCTCTAACACTGAATATTTCTGCCTGATCATTTCTACCAGCCTTGGTCCCTTGCTCTGCCTTCATGAGAGTCCTGCACACCCAAAACTTCCTCTGATTTCCCTGGAGTGGGATCTGCACTCCCCTGCCCGGCTTCTCCCCTCCTCTCTCTTTCTCTGCCCAAGCAGCAGCTGTGCAGGGGAAGAAAAAAGCCCCTCCTTTAGAACTGTTTCAGGCAAGCAGGATATTTTGCTTGTTTATGTGTTTGTTTGCTTCACTTTCCAGTCATTGCCTGAAAGTCTGGCTTTGGCTTCTCCTGAGTCCCATTGCACACATCCCAAATGGAAAGGAAAAATATAGCTTCGCTTTCCAAAAGCACTCAGCACTGGTTTGTTCTTGCTTTCAGTGGGAGCAGGGTTTAGCCAGGGCACAGTGATCCCATCCCAATCTATGCTAGAAAACAAGGTCCAGAGAGCACTTGTGTTGCTTTTGAAGTATGACAGGCTGGCTTTCCAGGCACAACTCCTCTGATTATTTTTACTTCTCCCTACACATCCCCTGATCCAGTAATAGAAACTCCTTTTTTTCCCCCCTCCTGACGGTACTGCAGTTCTGTACTGGTTGGCAGGCACCACAGGGCTGCTCTCAGTAGGATTATTGAACTCATTAGAAACCTCTGCAAGCGTCTCACGTGTTTCAGATGTGACTTTGAGCCCTGCTGTTTTGAACATTGCACTTGGGAGAAGAATCTGACTTTGAAACAACGATAGCAACTCTGTCTTTGAACATCAAGCCTTTTAAAATCATCTTCTGCCTGGCACTGCCAAATTAACAGTGCTCTGCAAAACAGCTCATTGAGCTCCTTCTTGTCTCAAGGCAGGACTGAATGTGTCCGAGTCATTTGTAAGAAAGAAAGATGAATAATGCCTTGCAAGGGTGCAGATAGCCCAGGCAAGATAGCCCAGCATCCCCAGCAGCAGCTGGCAGTGCATAGTGCACCTAACCCTCTCACCCTCAATACTCTTCCATCCCCCTACAGTTCACCACTTGGAGGCTTTGTGACCTAGAGGTGATGTCCCTGAGTTTGAAAGCTGACTCATCTCCCTCCCCTCCCCCAAGCCTCAGCCTCTGGGCTGTCCATGTCATGGCAGGGTATGGATTTTATGTCTCCTACCCTGCCTGTGTGAAGCATGCAGAGCCCCTAACGTGTGGGCAGGACTCAATATGGTGACATCCATTGACTTCAAGGTGCATAATGCAGCTGCCAACCAGATCATCTTGCAAGCTGGATGGGAGAGTGTTTTCACTTGGGTTACCAAGCAAACAACAGAAAATTCTGCTCTCAGCACAGAACACCTCTAAAAAAGGCACTTGGAGAGCAGGACCTAAGCATGAGTGTCTCACCTGCCCCCAGGGGAATGGCACAAACCAGAGCAGCTCTGGCAGGTGTTGGTCTTGAAGGTAAGACTCTGGTAAGCTGAGCCAGCAGGACCTGTTGGCCATCCTCATGAGCCCTTGCACATTCACTCCTCCTTTGTTCTGTTCTGTTGGCTGACGTGTTGACCTGTGGCTCAGTTTCTTTCAGGCACATTTGGACTCCACTGCTGTGGCCAAAACTCTTTTTCAGTGTCAGCACTGATAGCATAGGACCACAAATATGACCTGAGGGCTGGAACCCTCTGTTCTAGGCAGTTGGGGTTGTTCAGCCTGGAGAAGGGAAGGCTCCAGGGGAACCCGATTGTGGCCTTTCAGTACTGAAAGGCAGCCCATAAGAACTGTGCCAGCTTACTGCAGGGGAGTTGGGCTAGATGACCTGTAGAGGTCCTTTCCAACCCAGAATATTCTGTGATTCTAAGAAAGCTGGGGACAGACTGTTTAGCAGGGCCTGCTGCATCATCAAGGGGTGATGGTTTGAAACTAAAAGAGGGAGGTTTAGACTGGATAGAAGGAAAAAATGTTTTACAGTGGGGCTGGTGAGATACTGACACAGGTTGTCCAGAGGTGGTGAAAGCCCCATCCCTGGAAACATTCCAGGTTAGGTTGGAGAGGGCTCTGAGCAACTTGATGTAGTTGAAGATGTCCTTTCTCACAGCAGAGGTTGGAGTAGAGGACCTTTAAAGCTGCCTCCCAACCCAAGCCATCCTATGGTTCTATTTGCAATTGCTCCCTGCAGTGAGGGTAGCCCTGTGTACAACCTCCCCAGCAAAGAAGAAATCAGTGAGTTGTGGTGAGGGTCCACAGAGCTCTTGATGATCAGAGAGAGAGGTTCATCTCTTACATCAGCAGAGGCTCCACTGGGGCCAGCTGTGTTTTGCACTGTCCCAACAAGCAACAGAAGTGCTGCCTGCACTGAGACTCATGAAAAGTCCATACAGGCTGCTTCTTGCTCACCCTTTCTTTTCCAAGGCTACTTTGGTAAGGAGATTTCTCTTTCTTCCCCGAGTCTGGGGGTGTCCCCTTCCGGGGAGGCTGTTTTGGGCTCACCCAGCAGCACCCTGCTCCATTGTTTGCTGGAGCACGATGGAACTTTTGTGCCTGTTGGTTGAGCTCTTGCCCTCAGGCCCTGGCTGGATCGTTCTTCCTGCAATTAGCATTCATGGTTAGCTGAGCAGAACTTCTACAACACATCTTCCCTGCTTTGAAGGTTATGTTACACGGTTTCAAAGTGGCCAGGAGAAAAGATTCCTATGTGGAGAAGGTATCTGGGAATATCCATTGTCTTCCAGTGTCTTTAATGCTTGCATTTTGGGTAGGGTTTCCTTGCTGTTTGCTCTGCTCCCAAGTGCAACACATAATGAAGTGGCACAGCCAGGAAAAGACTGATCTGAAATTTCCTATTGCATTTTGTCCCAGGCTTCCAATTTCTTTCTTGGTGTTTGTGTTGCTTCAGAAAATTTACACATGGTCATCTGAAAGGTTTTGTTGTGTTGGGTTTTGCAAATGTAGCAGATGGGTTGTGCTGTAACTCGTCACTTGTAACTTCTCCTGCTGCTCAGAATGCAAGACAGAACACTTCTCCCCTTTCATAAGCAAGGGGAACTGAGGCAGGAATAGTTTAAAGGACAGGGGGAGAGCTGAGAGTGACAGAGCCCTGGAACAAGCTGCCCAGAGAGGTTGTGAGGTCACCTTCTCTGAAGAGATCCCAAACCTGCCTTGGATGTTGTGATCCTGGGCAACCTGCTGTGGATGACCCTGCTTTAGCTGTGGACTTGGTGACCTCTGCAGATCCCTTCAACCCCCACCAGTCTGTGATTCTGTGACTCAGGGGTTGCTTTTACCCCTGTCCTAGAAATAACAGGCTTTCAAGAGCATCACCCTTGTTACAGCTTCTGATGCTGGACTTCTTCAAGCAAAACCTGAAACTGGTACTTATGGATTTGTCCTAAAACATTTTGGATGACTTGGGCATTCTTTGGGCTGAAGAGGAGTAAATGCTGCTGGCAACACAGATTCATGATTGCAGTCACTGTGTTTGGGAATCATAGAATGGTTTTGGTTGGAGAAGATCTTAAAGATCATTGGAGTCCAACCATTCTTTCACTCTGTGGAGGCTCTGTCTCAGTACCACAGCTCTGTGTCTTTTAAACCCCTCCAGGGATGGGGATTCAACCACCTCCCTGAGCAGCCTGTGCCAGTGCTTGAGACCCCTTTCAGTGAAAAGCTTCTAACACCCAACCTAAGCTTTCCCTGGTACAACATGTGGCCATTTCCATCGGTGTCCTGTCACTTGTTGCTAGGGAGAAGAGACCAACCCCTGCTTCACCCCAGCCTCCTTCCTGTCAGGTAGTTGTAGAGAGCGAGAAGGTCTCAGCCTCCTCTTCTCCAGGATGAACAACCCCAGGTCCCTCAGCTGCTCCTCCCTGGCTGTTCTGCAGACCCTTCTCTGGACCTGCCTCAGTACTGTAATGCCTTGCAAGCGTGTCTGACTATAGGAGGACACAGTCTCAAGCTGTGCCAGGGGAAGTTTAGGCTGGAGCCCAGGAGAAAGTTCTTCCCAGAAGGAGTAATTGGCCATTGGGATGTGCTGCCCAGGGAGGTGGTGGAGTCCCCATCCCTGGAGGTGCTCAGAAAAGGCTTGGATGTGGCACTTGGAGACATGGTTTAGTTGTCAGGAGGTGTTAGGTATTAGGTGACAGGTTGGACTTGATGATCTCTGAGGTCTTTTCCAACCTTATTGATTCTATGATTCTATGACATTTTTTGTTGACATGTGACATGAACTGATCCAATGGATCCAGTTATTGGAGTGCTTAAACTTGGCTGCGCCCTGCCCGGTGTGCAAATGGCCCTTGAGAAAACTTATTTTCTCTCTGAAGAGATAAGCTTGAAAGAAGAGCTGATTCTGCTAGCCCCAAAGCAGGGCTTACCTGGCAGGTTTGAGAGGGATGGCTCTGACCGGAGCATCAGTGAAAGTGTCTCTCAGGCAATCCCTTTTGCTAAGGTAAATCACTTAACGTGGGGAGTTTTCCTCTGTTGCCAGGGCCAGTAGTTATTTCAGAGGGAAAAAACCCAACCAACAACAACAACAACAAAGGGAATGTTTTACTTACTTTGGTGTGGTTTGGTTTTTTTGAATTTTAGTAGGTACCCATAGCTTAACTTAATGATTTGTATAAGTGATAGTAATTGCTGGAACTACAGCTGAGTGTTATTAGCTATAAACCGAACATGGTTCTATGTCCAACACGGCTAGCAAGGCACAGAAATGCAGTTGTATCCAAGAGAAAATAATTACAGCAATAATCAGTGTAATTCATGATAATGGCTGAATTGAATTTCACACCATAGCTCCAAGCACTTACATTTAATGAATGTAGTTTGTGCTTGTTTACTAAAAAGGTTTTTAGCAGAAAATCGATAATGTAACTTCAGTGTTTCTAATTGCAAATGCAATTTCCCCCCCCCCCCCCTTTTTTTTTGTTGTTGTTGTTAAAGTAGTGGTTCAATAAGGATTTTGAAGGGAAAATTAAGGTGTGTAAGTGCTGCAAAATGCTGTGACTTTAATTGGGCTACCTGTACATTAGGGGTATAGTTCCTTAATATTTATTTATGACTACGTATTGATTAAAATTGGTTTGCATTCGGTTTTTTAAGGCTGGCTAATGCCACGAGCATTCAAACTTCCCAGCAAGCCCTGGCTGTGGCTGAAGCATATCACTTTATAATGGCACTGCCCACACAAAGAGGTGGTTTTTACCTTAAAAGCATCATCAGGAGAGCGAGGAAAGGCAGGCTGCTCCGCAGAGGTGCCTCCTATGCGATGAATACCAAAGAGTTGCTGCTCCTCTACCTAGAATAACAAAATAAATGAAGTGATTGGCACTCGGTGTTGCAAAATTGCTTAATTGGCCCAAGTGTGTTCTTTGCCTCCTTTGTGATGAGGAAAACTGTTAATTGTGAGCATGACAAGGGTGTTGAGGAATGCGGCGCCGAATGGAGCTTTTGGTTCCTTAGCTTCCTGGTGTCCAACCTGATCTCCTGGAGCTTCAGGGTAGGCTAAGTGGCTGGGGTAGGTAGTGGTTATTGAGATATAAAACTCAGGCAGGGACAGCCATGAGTGATCCCTGAGACTGATTTGTAGGGGTAAACCCCATGGCCCTCCTTTTACTAAAGTCATCAGCAGATCTCCACGTTTATTTTCAGGTGGAATATGATGGTTCAGGCTGGGGAGTATAAAAGAGGTGAGAGTGGAGGTAAAGCATTTAGCAAACAGCAGAGAGGTGGAGCTCTCAGGGGTGGGTTGTCTGGAGCTTAGCTCCTTGCAAACAGAAGTTGATTTTACCTGTGGGTTGTTTTTGCTCTTGGAGACATAGACCCAGGTGCTGCCTGGCTGGGGAGGGGAGCAGCCCTGTGAATTCCTTCTGAATATTCTGGCACAAGTAACTGAACCATCTTTGGAGTCTGCAGGGACAGTCTTTCATGTCCTGTGGAGAAGCAATTAGCCCAGAAGGATAATTACATCCTGGGCTGCACCAAGAGGAAGTGTGACCGTGAGGCTGAGGGAGCTGATTCTGCCCCTCTACTCCACTCTGGTGAGATCCCACCTCTGTCCAGCTCTGGGGTCCCCAGTGCAAGAAAGACATGGATCTGTTGGAGCAAGTCCAGAGAAGGCCACAAAGGTAAGGGTGCAGGAGCACCTCTCCTGTGCTGAGAGCCTGGAGAAGGGAAGGCTCTGGGGAGACCTTATAGTGGCCTTTCAGTACTTACAGGGAACCTATAAGAGATGGGGAGTGACTCTATCAGGGAGCGTAGTAACAGGATGAGGGGTGAAGGTTTTACCCTGAAAGAGGGTAGGTTCAGATTAGGTATTAGGAATTCTTTACAGTGAGGGTGGTGAGGTGCTGGAGCGGGATGCCAACAGATGTTGTGGATGTTCCATCCCTGGGAGTGTTCAAGCACAGGTTGGAGAGGGCTTGGAGCAACCTGTTCTAGTTGGAAGGTGTCCCTGCCCACGGCAAGGGGACTGGACTAGGTCTTTAAAGTGCTTTCCAAGCCAAACCATTCCATGGCAGGTGGAGAGCTTTTGTCTTAAACCCACAGAATCGGTTGCAGACTGGTTTGGTTTGGCAGGGACCTTTAAAGGTCATCTGGTCCAAGGCCACTGCAACGAGCAGGGCCATCTTCACACTGCCCAGAAATGGTCACTGAGTCACACATCTTCCAAAAGCAAGCTGGCAGTGGAGCAGGAGGGATGTCATTGCCCAACCACCACCGACAATATGGTAACCAGCCTTAAACTGTGGCAGCCAATTAAGCGCAATCCACCGGGAAATAATCCGAAGGAGAATGAAAAGGGTTTAAAAACTAAAGCGGGAGCACTCAAGATCTGAGCTCTGATTGTTTTCTGTGGCTACCTGCCCTCCCAGCTAGGACCAGCGCTGCCTTTGCCTGGGTTCAGCAAGGCATTTTCCTCTACAAAAACAACTAGCTCCTTTCCAGCCAATGATTACTTGTAATTATGCTTTCCCCTGCTATTATTCTAATAGACTGTCGTGCTGCACAGAGGAGGCGTTGGGAGGCTGCTTTTATGGATGGACTGTTGGAACACTTAATATAGCTCTATTTTTGAATTATCAGGTTCTATCCTTTTGAAGTCTGTGTTAGTGGAACTCCTATTTATGAAATGTGCTGTGCTTAAAGGTTTGCTATTGATGAAGAGGTCCAACAGAGGCCTTTATCGTAAGTACTGTAGCATTCTCCCTGAGAAATAAATAGCCTTGCTAAAAGGTATGTTGTGTACCAAGGTTGCAAATTATCAGCCAAGCACCTTGTAACTGTATACTTCAAAAATACCTTCCTGCTTTCTGTTTGTTCTCCTCTTCCACAACATGAACGCTGGTTTTAAAAGCACATGAGGGGGAGAAGAGCCTCCCCACCACCCAGTGTGTAGCTCTCTAACTGGATGCTGTGTTCTCCGTGTAGCTCTTTAACATACAACATCTGTCTTGGCCGAAGGTGGTGCTTGCAGGCGCCTTGCTCTCTGCGTTCACACCATGAGTTTTGGAGGCGTTTTCAGCTCCCACTCAATGAGTGATCCCAATCACTGACTGATGGCAAAATGCCACCACTGGGGCAGCCCCCCCAACGCCTCCCCAGTTACTGCCCAATTAACATCACTGGAGGTGTTCAGGAGGAGACTTGATGGGGTGCTTGGTGCCATGGGTTAGTCGTTTAGTGGGTTGGATTGGTTGGTGGGTTGGACGCGATGATCTTGAAGGTCTCTTCCAACCTGGTCTGGTCTATTCTATTCTGGCAACTGTAACAAGAGCAATGTCTTGCACACAGAAAAGACAGGGGAAAAATCAGATCTTTTCAGTCACTAAATGTTTACAGTCCAAGACTGAGTAGGAGGGATCTGTGTAGCTTCATTTTCCTTTTGTGTTGATATTAGTGGGAGCTCAGTCATGCAAGGCACCACCTGCTCTTCCTGCCCTTGGAAATCAGCTCTCAGACCCTCTCTTTAATTCTGCTGTTTGCTGCTGCTCCATACCTTGAGCTCTTTGGACCCAAAGCCCAAGTGCACCACTCCTATGCAGACAGGCTGAGAGACTCAGGGTTGTTCAGCCTGCAGGAGAGAAGGTTCCAGGGAGACCATGTAGTGGCCTTCCCTGAAGGGGACCTGAGAGAAACCTGGGGAGGGACTATTTACAGAGACATGCAGAAACAGGTTTTAAATTAGAGAAGGGGAGATTTAGGTTGGACGTTAGGAAGAAGTTCTTTATTATGATGTTAATTGGACACTGGAATAGGTTGCCCAAGGAGGATGTCTCCCCATCCCTGGAGACATTCAAGGTCAGGCTTGATGTGGCTCTGAGCAACCTGATCTAGTTGGGAATGTCCCTGCTCACCGCAGGGGGTTGGACAGATGACCTCTAGAGATCCCTTCCAAGCCAGTGCATCCTGTGATTCTATAATGTGATACATGTTGATTTCTCTCTCTGCTGCTGGCTTGTGCCCTGCTGTAAGACCAGAATAAAGAATGCTCTGTCAGCAGAGTTTATTTCAAAAATTAGAAGGAAATATTAATTTTCCATTACTTACTTTTCTGTTATCCCAACAAGCTGGCTGCTGTGGGAGCTCCTACGCCCAGCCATGCCTTTCCTCTCCGTGGGAGCTTCTCCTTAGGCTGCCTTTGCAGAGCTAGGGTGCTGTGCTGGTACTGGGTACCAGCGCTCCCTAACTGCTTCAGGACCTGGGGTGGTGAGACAGCCTGGTGTGTTGGGATGGGCGCCACAGCCTGGTGTGTTGGGGTGGGCGCCGCTGGGTGGGGGGCAAGAGCGACACCAAGGAAAGGAGCCGGGGCATAAACATGCAAATGTAGGGGATGCTGCTGCCTCACGGAGGGGCTTTGCATTAAATGCAACAAATAAGGCAGGCCTGGCCCCAAAGTGATGATTTGGAGTTTTTTGTTTGGAGCCATAATGTATCAGAACCTTGACTCTGTACTCCCTAATTCGTCTTGGCTTCTGCATTTTACCATTCCCGATAGCTTTCCCCTTAAGCCTGTCTATTTGCCAGCAGATTTGACAGATGACAGCTACTCTTCGGGATGTTGGATGGCGTTTGTAGGGCTATGATGCCAGGAGCGTTCTGAGCGCTGGTGTTGCATATTTATTGATCTCCATATTCCCAATAATCTGATGCACGTCACATTTGACAACATTATGTGGAGAGGTCAGCTGTACGGGGCTAATGAAACTGTTTCAAAGATGGATGTTGTTTTCCACAACATTAACCTTGCAAATAGCTGTCACTAGTGCATTTCACGATGGGGCCTGGCGTGTGAGAACCTCCCCTTTTTTTTTTATTGTTGATGTTAACATTAACCAAAACCTGGAGCCATTAAATCTCCCTATTTGTCCACGACAGGCACACGGACGGCACGGCAGCGCTCCAAATGAAAATCTTATTAACGGCGGCGGCGCTCGTGGCGGAGTCCTGAGCGATCCGGAGATTGGTTTGGCTGTCTGAAATGTTTGACAGATTGGCTAAGGATGATGTAAAAGCACCGAGCGGGGAAGGGCTGAATTCCAAGGATTAAAGTGGCAAATAGAAAGCCCTGATGTAATCAAAAAGCGCATTGCACTTCCATATTTTACTGCAGCGCCGCTGCCCTCACCGGGAGCTCATTGCATCCAGGGCAAGAGAAGATTTAGATTGCCTTCTTCTTTGCCAATCATTCCCCTGGCATGTGTAATGTGAGGGGGCAGCGCCTCCATTCCCGGTGAGGGGAAGGGCCTCCATTCCCGGTGAGGGGCAGCGCCTCCATTCCCGGTGAGGGGCAGCGCCTCCATTCCCGGTGAGGGGGCAGCGCCTCCATTCCCGGTGAGGGGAAGGGCCTCCATTCCCGGTGAGGGGCAGCGCCTCCATTCCCGGTGAGGGGCAGCGCCTCCATTCCCGGTGAGGGGAAGGGCCTCCATTCCCGGTGAGGGGCAGCGCCTCCATTCCCGGTGAGGGGAAGGGCCTCCATTCCCGGTGAGGGGCAGCGCCTCCATTCCCGGTGAGGGGCAGGGCCTCCATTCCCGGTGAGGGGGCAGCGCCTCCATTCCTAAAGAGGGCTCTGGAAGTTCTTTTTCCTCCCCAAAACGAGAGGAAAATTCCTGCCGTGGTGATTTAAATATTTAATTGCGGGTTTTCCTCTGCTGTGCCAGGCACTTCAGCGCAGCAGCCCTGAGGGTGACCAGAACAGTCCTTGGAGGCCCCTGTTCCATGCAGAATGGTTGCAGTAACTCTCTTTTGATGCCCTGCTGCGCCTTTTGCAATGTAAATTCTGCGCGCGCTTGCGGCGCACAGCTCCCGGTATGATCTTGATAGGCAGTTTAGGAAGTGCTTATGTTGGCCGTCGAGCTGTGAAGTGCCACATTCCTACAGGCTCTTCTGGGACTTTGGTGCTTTTGAAGGAAGAAGGAGACAAAAACCTCCAAAATCCAACTGTGGTCTGGGTCTGGAAAGGCATGACTGCATGTTAATGTTTCCAAGTGCAGTCAGAATGTGTTAATGCAAAAGCCTTTCACAGGGGCGAGGTTCTGACCCACAAACAGATGCTGGTAGGGAGGAAGGTCAGATGGCCACCCTGGGGACGGCTGAACGTGGACTTGCGAGGTCTCCTAGGTGATGTGAGTTGGAGCTGCAATGTCTCTGAGGAGCAGTAGGCACTAAGGCTGCTCAGCAGCATGCTCTGCTCATCAGCAGCTGGTGCAGCCCTCAGATCCTTTCAATCTATTTAAAACCACCTTACTAAAGCTGTGGGCATTCATTAAGCCACAGCTCAAGCTCTGCTTCTAGGGGAGACCTGCACTTGTGAAAGGTAGCCGTGGGGGTTCAGGTCATGAGCTCAGAAAGGCACCAGAAGACCTTCCCTGGAGAAACTCAAGGTGAGGCTTGATGAGGTCCTGGGCAACCAGTTCTGGTTGGGGATGTCCCTGCTGACTGCAGGGAGTTCAGACTGGATGACCTTCGGAGGTCCCTTCTAGCCTGGACCGTTCCATGTTCATCTCCCAGTTAAATACTACAACCTTCAGACCCTGGTCTCAAATCAACACTACAAAGGGTGAAAGGTCATCTGAGAAAGGAAAGACCCAAGGCACAGGAGCCATAGGTGTGGAATGACCTCTTAATAGGCTGTGATTCATTTAACTTACTGTAAACTGCCTGGAAAGTAAATGTGTCCAATCTTGACACCTGGACTGTGAGGGCACTTGGAGGGGAGCAGGGAGTCTTTGGGGTAGTAGGTGGGTCAGGATGGGAAGAGCTGCTCTTGGGAGGCACCTTGTGACTGCAGCTCTAGGATGGCAAAGACAGATGCTCAGTTTTTATACAAACAAACCAATCAGGTGGCAACCACCCCAGGAAGCTACGAGAACATTTGTTTCTACAGAGACTTCCAGGTAGCATGTTCCTCAGGCTCTGGCTGAAGACACGGTTAGAAAGGGAGAGGGATGCACTTCTGATTTGATATTTACTTCATAGCACACATGAATGTGCTTTCCACTTCATCTTTCCTTTGTGGCACACATTCCAACACACAATTTGTTTCTTGAGGATGCAGATCTTCACAAGTCGTAAAAAGAAAGAAGGTTCCTTCCCTCCACTTCTGGCAGTTTCTTTGGTGCCTGCATTATTTATTCAGTGATTTCATGCAGGGTCAGGGAGAGTTTCTCCAGGGGTAGGATCTGATGCCAAATGGAAGTTGTGAGGGGAGTTAAACCAGGCGATTTACATCATCCAGTAACACTTAACTTTGCTAATTGAAAAAGCATCCTGCTGTGGCAATTCCCAGGCTGCACAGCATTGCTGTCCTCTGCAAGAGCGCAGCACACTTCCACAGCAACGCTTCTGATGCTGCTAAGCTCCCATGGTACAGAAAATATGAAGTGCTCACCAAAAGGAATCAATAGAAGCCCTCTCTTTTTACTCCAGAAGCTAACGAGCTGGGGTTTCTTTCCAGTTGTCGTTTGGGTTTAGAGCCTCCAGACCTCATTTTCAGCCTCCCTTCTGGATTCAGGAGAGCTGGTTTATTTCCCAATGGAAATGGAGAGAAGTCAGCAGAGCCTCTCACCAAGGTAAGGCTCCAGGAGCTCAGGCTTTCAGGTTTGAAGTGCTTCTGAGGTGAACAGCCCAAGTGCTGCCAGCAGTGCTGCAGAATGTTGTATTTGAATATCGTATCTCTTGACAAACGTGACTGTAACAGCCACATCTCCTCGCTCTAGAATTATGCCTTCCCATTCCTCGAGGCCTGATGCTGCCTCAGTGAGGAATCTGTTGCCTGTCTAATGCTCCAAACCCATCCTGGCACTTGGATCAAGGCCCATATTGGTTTTTGGGTTTTTTTTTGGTGTGGTTCCCCCTCCTCCCCCCCGCTGTGGTTTGCCATTATGACCTGGGATATATTTTTCCTCTCTTATTTTCCATGAAGTAGAAATTCCACAGCCTGCAGATGGAGCCTGGATGTCTCCCTGTGTGAGCATGATTTGGACAGGATGGCTGTGTGGCTGACAACACATAAAGGTAGGACATGGCCGGGGTTTGCTGATGGGATGTCCCATGCGAAGGATCAGGTGTCTGATGTCAGAGGGGTCATTTGGCCTTGGCTGCCACCTGGAGCAAGGCTCAGAGTTGTATCTCTGTGTCTGCAGTTAGTAGTGCTCTGCCACCACATCCTTAAAGACTGAGAAATACCCGACCTGAATACCACTAATGCCTTCAAAATAATGCTTAAGTGGGACTTCAGGGGTGGAATAAGCCTAGTTCTAGACCACTGGACAGAATCAAATTTAATCCTTAGGGAATCTCATCTGTGCCTCAGAACTGCAAAGTGCTGTGCACTCTACCCTGATTGTTCAGTAACTTGCAGAAATGAGCCCATAGAAAGCATTAAAGAACTTCAGAGCCCTGTGTGTGATTGCGTGGAGTTAGAGAGGAGAGATGTGAGTTGCAGCCACAGGACTCGGGATACAGAGCTGAGCCGAGGGGGATTGCTAAGTAGAAGCTCCTACCTGCTGGGAGAAGTGGCAGTGCTGCTGGGGTGAGGATGGCAGGATTTGTGTCAGAGCCCTTGAGACCCAGAAAACCTAATTGCTCCTGGAGGCAGGATTCGTTAGCTGCTTGTCTGAGAAATGATGCCTGAGCTCCTGTTGATGGCCAGGTGTAAGAGCCCAGCTCCGTGAACCCTGCGCTTTGCAGTGTCTCCTTGGCATCATTTCAAGGGTGCTGGTCTGGTATCTGCTCATGGGTGCTCAGAACTGCAAGGTGCTTTGCTCCTGGGCCCTGGCTGAAGGATCAGGACCTGGGAGCTGAGTGAGAGCAAGGCTGGTTCCATCTCTGATGGAAATGCACGCTCTCAGTTTGCATGTGTGTCAGGGATGCTCTTCATCTGGGAAAGAGGATGTGAGGAGGCTGTGTGTGTGTGTGTGTGTGTGCGCTTGGATGACATCAACATAAATTCCCAAAGAATTCTAAATGAAGAACATTGAGATGTTTGTAAAAGAGTGAATCAAGATATTGTTTTGTGAGCTGTGTGTGGGTTGCATACCTTCAGCCTAGCTAACCGTGAAGCTGAACTTCTTCTCCAAGGGTACTCTGGGACAGGGAGTTGAGGAGATGGAGGTGTGGTGGGGAGCATGTTGGGAAAGCCTTCACCAACAGAAATTTGGGGATATAAGGACACAGGGCATGGCCTTGGCTTTTCCTGGGAAGGACAATTTGTCATTGTGTGTGGATGTGGCACACTGGGACGTGGCTGGGTGGGCATGGTGGTGTTCAGCTGATGGTTGGACTTGGTGCTCTAAGAGGTCTTTTCCAGCCTTAATGATTCTGTGATTGTTTCACAGCATTTCATTTCTTAGTGGTAGTGGCAGTCAGATGTAAGATGGCACACTGCAGGCTGACATTGTGTCACAGCTGCAACACAGCTGCACTATTCCAGCATTTATATATATATATATTCAAATCCTCAAAGGCTAACCAGAACTGCTTGAAACATTATTCCTTTACAAATTCAAGTATCTCCTGCTGGAGTGGCAATGAAATGCCTTGTGCTCTCTTTCCCTTCAGAACTGCACATTTTGGGAAGAAAATTCCTGATGTGAACTGACTCAGAGGAAAGTATGAAGAGCCCATGGATGGGATGGGAAATTATCTGCCTACCAAGTGCTCTTATAGTCTCTGAGACGTACAGGTCAGCTGAAATCTTGTCAATCAGGACTTCAGAAGTGCTTACTACTAATGGTGAGGGCAGCAATTTTGGAGTAGTCTTTCAGAAGTTAGGTAAGATGTAGAAGATGGGAAGAGAACACCTGTTCTTCACAGCTCTGAGCACAAGCCTGTGAAGCAAGTGTCTGTCCACCCTGTGCTCAACAGAGAGTGAAGATGAAGCCCCAGCCTGGCCTTCAGTGGGTTCTTCAGCAGAGGTAGCAGTGTGTGGCACAGGAGGAGTGTGGCAGAAGCACTGGAGGAGGTGGACTGATGGGGAGGAGGCATCTAACACTGATTTAAAGTTTGGGGAGCAAACTAATGCTCTCAGATTATGGAGTGCAGTAGAAGAAGACCTCTTGTGGATACTGGGATGTCTGCATTCTGGCATGCTCAGAGGCTGGAATCAAGGGCAGGTTACCACCCAGTTGTAAAGGCAAGGGAAGGAGACTGTGGGAGATCCTTGATGTGTCCTTTTCCCAGTCAGGCTTGGTTTAGAAACTGAGTCCCTGTAACAGGGACAATATAGAGTCATGGAATCATAGATTGGGTTGGGTTGGGTTGAAAGGGGTCTTAAAGGTCATGCAGTTCCAACCCTCTCCCATGGGCAGGGACACCTCCCGCCAGCCCAGGTTGCTCAGGGTTCCATCCAACTGTGCCTTGAACACTCCAGGAATGAGGCATCCACAAATTCCCTGGGCAACCTGTTCCAGTGCCTCACCACCTACACAGTAAATAGCTTTTTCCTAGTACCTAATCTAAATCTATCCTCTCTGTTAAAAGCCATCATCCCTTGTTCTGTCACAGCCCTCCCTGATAAAAAGTCCCTTCCAATCTTTCCTGCAGGTTACCTTTAAGTACTGAAAATCCACAATGAGGTCTACCCAGAGCCCTCTCTTCTCCAGGCTGAACAGCCCCAGTTCTCTCAGCCTGTCCTCACAGGGGAGGTATTCCAACTCCTGGTCATCTTTGTGACCTACCTCTGGGGCCACTTGAGCAGGTCTCTGTCTTTCTTATGTTGGAGGCTCCAGAGCTGGACATAGTACTGCTGGTGGCCTCTCACGAGAGCAGAGCAGAGGAGAATTAATCCTCTACTATGTAATACAAACAATTACAACACTGCCTTTCTGTTGGTGGGTTTTTTCCCCTCTGATACCACTAATGGTTGGACCTACACTTGCAGTGGGTGTTCCCAGGCACAGGGAGCCCCACTGTGATGAGCACACTAAAGGATGAAGAGAGATGCCCATCCTATTCCAGCCCTCGTTGGCCAAGATGGGAGCTAGATGTGCAGAGCTGAGCAGGATGGAGCTGTGGCTGGTGGTGGTTCTGGTGCCCTAGGGACAGGCTCAAGCTGAAACCTGGTGGAGGCAGATTAGGGCTTCACAGCCACCCATCTCCTGCTATGGAAATGCAAAGCGTTGTACAATATTTGGTTTGGTGTTTTGCTATCGCAGCCTGTTTATAGTTAGCAATTGCATCTAACTGGCTCTTAAATGCAGGTTAAAGGCCTTGGTGAAATACAGAACACCTCCAAAAGACAACCTAAATTTTTGCCATTTTAAACTTTGCATGGCTGGCATGCTGGAACAGCCACCCAGGTTAATGAGCTGTGAGTTTAAATAGCCACTGAAGGAGTCAGTTATAAATACAGAGCAGTTTGCTTTTTGCCTTCCTGTTGCTTTCCCGGGCTTCTGAAGGCCTTCCACTGATGGAGAGCTTTTAATTTCACATTTTGGCCCCCACCACAGGTGATAAACAAAGGTTTCCCATTGCTGTGACTCGGGTCAGTGCTGCAGCCCCAGCGTCAATCCCGCTGCCTGTAATTACAGACAAAAGGTTACCCGGAGCGGCGGCTAATTTGCAGCCTCTGTTTAGCAGAATTTAATAGCAGGTATTACTGGTGCAGCAGTAATTAAGGACCTTTGTCAATAAGACGGAATAGATGGCCACACTTTGTTGTAATCAGTGGACTCTTGAGAACCCAGAGGAGTGAAAAGCAGTGAGAGGAGCAATCCATTTTGCGAATAACATGGCTGTCCTTTCACCCCCCCCACGCTCCCTCCCCCCTCCTGAAACCAGCAATGGAATAATAATTCCCCAGGCAATGAAAGTACAGGAATAAAAGTACTTACCCTCCAGCCTGTGATTTTTTTTTTCCCCTCCCCCCCCCTCCCGTTTTACTTTTTATTTACTCTGCTGTGCTTTTTATTTGCTTCGGGCTGCATTTGATGAAGTATTGTTTAAACAACGCCGAGCAAAATGGATATGGGGAGATGGGAAACAGAAAGAGGAGGAATTTTAACCAGGTGGATGTATGCATTTGCCTTTAAGGTGGACAGCATTTGGTTTATCAATTATTTCCTTCGGATTTTTAAAAAGAGAGAAAGAAATGACAAAAACAAGTGGCTTGGTGAAGAGGTGGAGAGAGTCATTTAGAGCTGTCTCTGCTCAGAGCTGTTCAGCTGTAAATGGGTCGCAAACAACGAGCGAGAAGTGAACTTGGTGCAGCACTGTAGCCCCCTCATCTTCCCCCTCCCTTCCGTCACTAATGCACCAATGAATGGCCTGGCACAGGGCTGAGAGCCCAGGCACACGCACGCACACACACGCTGGTGGAGGGCAGAGGGATGGGGGGAGTGTGGGGAGGCTGGTATCACACAATTCAAAGAGTGCTTTAAGGTGTACACTCCTTTCAGTAATTGATGAAGAAGCTGCATTTCACTCACTGATTTCCTGCCTTTTTACAGGTTTTAACAAGCATGATGCTTTTAATAGCGGTTTGAGTACTGCCTCTTTATGAAGGCTCTCTTTTTTAAAGCAGCTTTAACTATACCCTTTCTGTCAGTAATGTCTGAAAAACTTCTACCTTTAATCATTCCTGGATCAGGCAGCAAACAAGCAGCTCCTTTTCCTTTTTCAATTACCTGCTGGATATTCAGCACACATAAAAAAGAGGCAGAAGGGGAGAAAAAAAAAAGGCAGCATCTTGAGCCTATCATGTATTAAACGCAGCTCTTTGCTGCTGCATTAAAATAACACCAAGGATCTGCCTTCAGACAACAGAAGGCAGAAATAAAGTTAAAGCTGCAGTCCTCTCTTTCATCTGCTCCATTGTGAGAAGCCATTGTAGCACTCTCAAAACAGTGGGACTCGATCTGTGCCTCGTGGGTGATGATATTCAGCTAAGAGATGCTGACCTCTCGGCTTCTGGGACCCGTGGCATCTTAGGGATGCTCTGTGCTGGGCCCGGCAGGCAGGGCATTTATTTTGTTTTTAGCTGCTCATTCAAGACAGGAGCAAGGTAACAGCAAACTGGTGATGGGACTATGTTTTGAAGGTCCACAACTTGATGGAGGCCCACCTCTTGATGAAGGTCTACCCCTGGGTGGAGGCCCACCCCTTGATAGAGTTCCATCCCGTGACAGAGTTCCACGGCACAGTGGAACGCCACATTGCAGTTACAGCCAGGGTGCTGAGACACAGGAACAGGCTGCCCAAGGAGGCTGTGGATGCCCCCTCCCTGGAGGTGTTCAAGGCCAGGCTGGATGAGGCCTTGAGCAGTCTGATCTATTGGAGGGCATCCCTGCCAATACCAGGGGAGTTGGAACTAGATGACCTTCAAGGTCCCTTCTGACCCAACCCATTCTGTGGGCCTGTGACTCTTGACGAAGTTACTTCTCTTTCTACAGAAGGAGGTGAGTGGTCCTCAGTGGGCACCTGACTACAACAAGAAAAATGAATTGCTTCAAAGGAGGCTGGAGCTTAAAATATGAAGAAGGCTGAAGGCCTGGGCTAGTATGAGCCAGGAGAAGCAGGATAGAAGACCAGGAAATACACTCCAAGGTACTGGTCATCCTTAAAATATTTCTCTGGGTCTTGGGCAGATTAAATCTGCAGAAGGAAAGCATAGCTGACTTAATGGACTCCTCTGATCTGCTCTCCTCCTTGCTTGCAGAAAATGGGGTGGAGAACAGAGTCACAAAATTGTTTAGGTTGGAAAAGACCTTTAAGATCAGGTCCAACTGTTAACCCAGTCCTGCCAAGGCCACTGCTGGACCATGTCACTAGGTGCTATATCTACACATAATATAGACACAGATATGCTCCAGCTCTAGTGGAAATCCTGGTCTGAAAGGAAGGGGTCAGACTGGATTGATCTACCAGCACTGGAGAAACTGATTCCACAGCCCAATCCTTAGCACCCATCACTCCCATGTTTTACTCTGGTGATCATAAGTGGTGTGAGCTCACATTAGGGTTGCTTTGGGGGTTCATGGGCAAAGCTTCCCCATCATGTTTGTTACTTTGAAGCTCAGTCTTTGAGTTGCTGCAGACTAGGGGCTCATTTGCACTGATTTAATCTCCAGTCCTGGGCACAGTTCACTGAAACTACAGGGGAAGAAGAGGAAGAGGGAAAATCACTTTTCAGTAACCACTGTGCATGATGCTTCTGGTACCTCTGATAGTCCTGGTGGACCATAAAGACCTCTTTCCACTTTCTAAGATGTCATACATCTGGAGAAGTATGAAGCTAGTATCCTCAGCTGAGGCAGTGGCATAGGTGGACTTGGTGAATCCTTTCAGTACAATGCAGAAACATGGTCATGGCTCTGGAATGGAGTAAGAGAATCCCCAACCCCTGCTGAAGGGCCACAGGGTCACAATTCTGTGTGTAAACACATAGGGGATGAGGACTACTTCAGGCTAGTGATACTCATTTTAGTGTTCTCATGAAATTCTACCACTAAGCCAACCCTCAGCAGTGCTCCTTGGCAGAACTCAGGTGAACCCAGCTGAAGATCCAGGCTGTTGCTATGGATTCAGATGATGGACCTGAGAAAGTAAGAAACAATCTCATCTCCCAGGAGCAGGCTGAGGCAATGTCTCTGATTTCCTTATGCTGATGTTAATAAATCCTCTTGCGCAGGTGAGCAGCTGCCAGAGTCTGGCCACAGGAAACTCAGTGCCAGTTGTGCAGAAGTTCAGTGGTGGTGCTAGGAATTGTCTTCAGTATTTGTGAGCCCACAGCATGGTACCCTAGGCCCTGTTCATTTTTTCTCCCAACAAGCCATGGGAAATGCAAGGGAAGTCCTGGAATGTGTTAAAGAAGGGAAAAGAGGCCAGATGCAGCCTTTTGGTGGCTGCAGTTGACAGCAACGTGTTGCAGTCTCATATAGGAAAAGGAGATGTGCTTGAGGGACTGGAACTAGAAACTGGATGGAAACTGCCCGAAAGTAAACTTGTTAATAACAGCTCTGATGATGCCAAGGTGGGGAATCACGTATGGAGTTCCTCTCTGACAGATGCTGCTTCAGTCTGCCACAGATGAAATGAAGAGATAGAGTCAATAGCAAAGAATGTTGTTGCAGGACAATGGTGTCCAGCTGCTGCTCAAATGTCCAAGCCTCAGCCAGGACATTCGTTTCCCAAGCAGGAGCCATTGATCTGGAAGGATGTTTGCCATTGCTTTGCAGGGCAGCTCTGCAGGCAATATACACAGCTGTAAGAGTTGGCGAGGGTGAGTTAGGGTAGCTCAACTCACTTTGGTGCTGATGGGCATCTAAAGCAATCTGGGGTGATGACTGTGATGAGGCTGGAAAAGCAGGGTTTATTTCTGCTCTTGAGATGTTGCCACTCAGAGCTAATGGAATCTAGATTTCCTGTGTGGATACAAAGGTCAGAATATAGCCAGATGTACCCCAGCCTGATCAGAAGGGTGAAGCAGACCTGATCTTCTTTAGAGGCTTTGTCAGTAAGAGCCAGAAGGCAAAAGATAAATATGAAGGTCTGAGGTTCAAAGGTTAGTTATTTTCCTTAAGGGAAAATGTATCTCCTGCAAGAACAGTTGAAGGTCAGTGTTCAATAGGTCACACTCTTTAACCTTTCTTCAGCACTGTTTGGTCATTTGATATTCAAGCCCTCCCCTATAAATGCCAAGCATGTTCCATACAATTTCCACAGACACAAACCTGTGGAAACGTGCTGGAGACGTGACAGAAGAGAGAACATCTTGGACTTCAGGAACTTGATGAGAAAGGTTCATTTCCAGGTAAATTTGACTGTGCTCTGTGAACAAAGCCTGATCTTACTCTTTGTTTCACTCCTCTTCCCACCTGACTTGCACTCAGGTTGATGTGAAAGGCAAGAGGCTGGGGGCTGACTGCAACCCCCTGGCATAACAGCTTGCCCATTGTTCCTGCCAGGTGTGCCCCTGACGTGTCCCCTGCCCCAGCCCACTCTTGAAGTCCAGGCCAGCATCCCCTGAATCCATAAAGCTCCCATTCCTGGGTGCTAACTTTCCTGAGCTTTGCATTTCAAGGTGCTGATGTCCTGCTTGAACCCTGTGCTGGGTGATGCCCCAGGCTGTCCTTACTGCAGCTTCATCAGACTGGTGTGGTGAGTGCACATGTGGGCCTGCACCAATTTTGACCTTTTCTGTCACAGAAAGTGTGAAAGAAAAGGAAAAGAGTAAGAAGGGGAAAATAAGGAAAAACTATGGTGTGAAGGTGCTGGAGCCTGGGAGCAGGCTGCCCAGAGGTGTGGAGTCATCTTCTCTGGAGAGATTCCCAACTCCCCTGGGCATTGTGATGCTGGGCAAGCTGCTGTGGGTGCTCTGCTTGAGCAGGGGTGGTTGGACTGGATGATCTCCAGAGGTCCCTCCCAAACTCTACCACTCCGTGGTTCTGTGAATCTGCAGCCAAGGGGCTGCAGGTTGGCTTCTCCGTGGGGCAGGAACAGTGTGAGGAACTCTGAGCTGCTCAAGCCCATGGTTTCCAGTGTCAGCAGAGAAGTCCCCCTGGTCTGGTGGGAATTTCACAAGGGTTTAGTTTCCAAGAGAGTTTTGCCTGGGAGAGTTTGTGCATGTGCTAGCAATGGAGCACTCATGCTGACTAAACTACCCCACACCCCTGCAGGATAGTGGAGTCTGAGGGAGAAAAATAATTGGCACCATCTAATCTGAATGTCCTCAGCTGCTGTTAGTGTCTATGGGAACAGAAAACTCCTTTTGCAGGAGCTGTCTTCCAAAAAAATATAAACAGGTTTGAGGAGTATGTTCTCTCTTAAGGCCTAAACCAGATCTGAGCCCTGTAGAACCTAGAGTGCAGGCAGGGACTGAACTGGAGGGCTCAGCTTTGCACACAGCTCATTTTGGAGAGGTTTGAATTTTGGGCGACTTGGATTTTATAGACTTGCCCAGATTCACCCAAGGGAAAGGACACACTGACTTCCTGAGCACTGGCACAGGCTGCCCAGGGAGGTGCTTGAATCCTCCTCCCTGGAGCTGTTTAGAAGATGAGGACACGTGGTGCTGAGGCACATGGCTTAGCACCAGACTTGGTAGAGTTAGAGAATGGTTGGACTCAATGATCTTAAAGGTCTTTTCCAACCAGAATGATCCTCTGATTTGGCCACTGAGTATGCACTGTTTGCTTTCAGAGTGCTCTGTTAAACCTTGTTGTGTTCCCCAGACGGAAACACCACTGCTGGGTGTTTGACAAGGATGGTTTGTGCCTAACGCGGGGGTATGGCCAATCTTGCTCCCTCCGGCGGTGTGCTGGGAATCAGAGCGGAGGGGCTGGGCTCGGATCTGCTCCTCAGCTCACTGCTCTTGTCCATGCTAGGATTTTTTTTTTTCCTCCAATCCTGCATTTTTAATATAAATAAAAAACTTGATCTCTGCCACTGGGAAACTGCATCCCATTTTTTTTCCTAACAGAAAAATGGGAATAGGTTTCCTTTAACTAGTGGAAGGGTCTAGACTCTAAAAAGGTTTTTATTATTGTGCGCCCGGGGTCCTTAGTTTTAGACATTTATCTTCTGGCAAACCAGTAGGGAACTAGCAAGGCAGTATTTTGCAACTCCTAGACCCTCAGCTCTAAATAATGACTCCAAGCTGAAATTGAAGCAGGTGCATCATCTTCTTCATTGTGTCACTTCTAGCACAGACATTATACTTTATGGGCTTCCACTATCAAAATAGTTTGTGCAACGGACCCTAAAAGTGGCGAGGCATCAATCAGTCGGTCGAGGCTTACTGCCTCTGCTTTCTTTGCAGCAGCCTTATAAGTGGTGTTTTAATACACAATAAGGAACACAACAGCATTCCAATGCATTGTGATGCAGCACCATGGCTCTGGGCTTGCTCTGAGGCTGGTAGCCACACTCCAAGGAATATCCCAAAGCATCAGTCACACCGCGCCAAATGCATCCCTGGTGTAACCTTATCGATCCTGCCCTGCCTGACCAGCTCGGAGGGATGCATTCAGTCAGACCTAGTGGTTGGCACAGGTTCCTGGGGTAAGTGGTTGGCACAGACTCCTTCTGGGAGGGTCCAGATGGGACAAGGCGTTCAAAAAGGACTGAAAAATGGAGTGGAGTGGTTGGGCAACCAAGCAGAGGGCTGGTTTCTTATTGTGGGGCTGTACAAGTTCATGAGGTCTTCATCTGCTAGAGCAATGTTTTCCCATTCTAGACGTGAGATGTGTGGCCTGTGCCCTCTGCTCCTGGCCCCTGGAGTTTTGACCTGCATTGGGAGGTCTTCATGTATTATAGTTCTTACTGAGAATTGCCAGGGTTCTCTTTGCTCTTCCCAGCTGTTTGGTATCTTTGGTGTGGAGGCATCTCATAGGCTTTCCATAGGTGTGGTATGTGCACATCAGTTCTGCCATCAGCAGGGACCATCTCACATGGGGCAGATGCACTGAGAGTGACACTGCAATAAATACAAGTGTAAGTATGGCCTATGGAAATGTGACCAAACCCCAGGAATGTTTAACAGATAGTGGTCAGCTTGGGTTATAACTTGGTTGTTGGCTGAGAACTTTGTGCTTCAGCTCTTAGGCTTTGATGTGAATATTTTTGTTTGTGCTGGCAGAGCTCATGCCAGATGATTGGATCTGTGTTAGTGCTCACATCAGACAAACAAACCTCACCTTGAAGATGCATCCTGATGTCTGCATAGCTTTCTTTGATCAACCACTTCTCATGCAGTAACTTAGAAAAGGTGATTTGGGCAGGAAAGACACTTAGGGTGAGCAGGAGAAGAGAATTTGTCTCTTGAACATAAAATTCTGTTGGTTATGTTCTCAAATGTGTGCAGCACAGGATCTGAGGCTTTGGATTCTTTCAAAGGGGGACCAAAATGTTAGGTAACACTTGCAGCAAAAGCTGTAAATCTGTAAGCAGCATCTCCCCAGAATACCTTGTGCTGCTTGTCCCTTCCCCAGACGCTCATGTTTCCCGCAGCTCACAGAGTTTATTGTAGTATTTGTAGTGGAAATCTCTAATTTGATATTTCTCTAGTGAGTTTAATGAGCCTGAAAAGTGACATTTAGAGCTAGTTTTCTCTTTGTGCTTTGAAAAATGAAATACAAGTAGTTTATCTGTTAAATGAGATAATTACATTGCTGCTTTGCTAAAGGCACATATTAGTGATTTTTAGCTTGTTTCACTTAATTAAAGCTTTACAAACCGCAGAGTGCCAACCCGTTAATAGACCTGTTGGAACAGTTGCTGAGCCTGTGAAATAAACCCAGTTGTTCTAAACAAGCCACAGAAAGGGGCTGATGAGATGGCTGGCAGCTCAGACAGAAATCTAAGCCCTGGCTGCATTAGAGCAAATGTAATAATAGCAGCAAGTAACCAATATTTTTAATTTTCCTGATCTTTCTGCAATAATTATAAGGAACTTTTAATGCCTGTAATTAGAACACTAGAGATAGGGTGACTCAGACCACTGCTGCACTGTGAAAAATTGGATACTTACCATAATTGAACATTAATCACTTTTCATTACCAGGAAGGGATGCAGTTATTATTTTGAATGGGCTGAGATACATCATATTAATAATGGGGAAACAAATTCAGGTATTTGAAGTCAGCGACTTTGAGGGCAGCCTGTGCCAGACGTGTCTCTGCCGACGTACTACGTTGGATGATGAGAACTGGGAGATGTTTGTTGGGCTGCTAATTGCAGCCCAGAAGTTTGCTCTGCTGAAAGTTCTGAGCAGAGGATCACTGAGTTTTGTCAGTCATCCGTCCCTCCAGTGGGCAATCTGTGTTGTTCCAGAACAGCCTGGAAAGCCACGTGCGACTCAAGGTGAACGCATGCGGCGCTCCCAGCATCCTCCGAGCCGCTCTGAGCAGCAAGGCAAGCAGTGGCCTAGGAGGTTCTTTATGTGGGCAGAGAGTGGTGGAAGTGCTTTGCCGGATGTGAGAACTGTTACCTGTGAACTCATTCACCTGGTGGCTGTGCAGAAGGTGGTAACTGAGCAACTTGATTCAGTTGAAGATGTGCCTCCTCACTGCAGGGGGGGTTAGAGTGAATGACTGTTAAAGGTCCCTTCCAACCCAAGCCATTCTATCATTCCAAGAGGCGCCTTTGCCTGCTCACATCATGGAGGCATGTAGAGAGCCAGCTCCTCACCCCATGTAAATGGTGAAATCTCTGGAGTTCAGGCAAGTTTGGTCTCCCTGACAGATCCACTGGGGAGGAGGCAAAAGCAGCATATTCTGAAGAGAATGAGTTTAGGCATGGTACTGTGATCACAGAATGTTAGGGGTTGGAAGGGGGATCTGGACATTATTGAGTCCAACCCCCCTGCCAGAGCAGGATCACCCAGGGCAGGTGTGGTAGTGAGAGGAACACATCCAAATAGGTTTTGAAAATCTCCAGAGAAGGAGACCCTACAACCTCTCTGGGCAGCCTGCTCCAGGGCTCTGCCACCCTCAAAATAAAGAAGTTTCTCCTCACCTTGAGGTGGAACCTCCTGGGTTCCAGCTTGTACCCCTTGTTCCTTGTCCTATCATCAAGCACTGCTCCAAAGAGCCTGGCCCCTTCATCTTGACATCCACCCCTCAGCTATTGATAGACATTGATCAGATCCCCTCTCATCCTTCTCCTCTCCAGACCAAACAGCCTTTCCTCTCAGCAGAGATGCTTAAGTCCCTTCATCATCCTTGTAGTTCTCCATTGAACTCTCTCCAGTAGCTCCCTGTCTCTCTGGAACCGGGGAGCCCCAAACTGGACACAGTATTCCAGGGGTGGTCTCAGCAGGGTAGAGATGATGGAATTGTTTATTTTGTGGGTGCTGTAGGAAGCATAGTCCAAGCAGGCAAGTCCCTGGTAATGGAGGATGGCAGCAGGAATAGCATACCTGGACTGGCAGCAGTTTCACATGACAATGTTTTGAAAGCAAAGCTTTTCAGGTGGGAGTGAGGCTAAGGCAAGGCATTTCCCCTGTTCGATCAGAACGGCCTCGTCGTCGTCGTTTAACCAGCTTCACTCTTCCAGTGTGTGCATTTGCTGACACTACACATATGATGTGAACCACGGTGTGTGGCACCCCCAGCACCCTACAGTGCCTTTGTGTTTACAAGGTGGCATTTGGTGCTCCAAAGGTGGTGTGGAAATGTCACCATCTTGCTCAACAATTCTCCTCTTGCATGTGCCGCCGATTGCAGCTGCCGAATGCAAAGGCAGCAGGCACACAAACCCTGCTCCAAACGTTACTTTGTAAGTCTCTCTTGCACAATGACCAATTACCTGATTTTAGGAGCAATAAATGAGCATAACTGTGAGAGAGATGCTTCCCTTCCCCTTGGCTCTAATAGCTCTGTTCTGGCTGCAGCAGAAAAGGGAGAATAAGAGCGCTGGCTGTGGCTGTGTTTCCATGTGCCCAGCTGCACAGTCCAGGCTCCACACCTTCCTCTCCTCTCATTAGGCTGAGCGAGGATGTGGCTGCTCGTGACTAGGTGATTGATGCCAAATGCAGCAGCAGCATTAGATTTGTCTGCAATGGACAAAGAAAAGCATTATTCACCCTGAAAATCTTGTCTCAAGCTCCCATCTAGATGGTGCTGTTCTTAGATTACATTTGTATGAATTTTAAAATGGCTTTTTAAACATTTCTTGGGCCCTGGTTGTTCCCAAGGTCACACACCCAGAGGGCTGGGACCTGGGGCTTGTCCAAGCTGCTAGTGGAAAACGGGCCTGCAATGCATCTTCATATTTGCAGATGTACTTTATTGCTGTCCATATCCTGTGAGAAAAATCCAATGTTCTTAAAAGACAAGCACTGCTTGTTATGTGGACACTTATTAATGTTTATTAGAAGCTCATCTCACCAGCATCCATGGCTTTATTGGAAGTTCCTTAAGTAGCAAATCCAATTTCCTTTCTTATGCTTGCGCTTACTTAATTAACATCAAAAATTGAATGAGGCACAAACAAAGTTTGATATTCATTTTAATAAGTTCTATAAAGTTAGCATAATCTCATTGAGGACATTCCTCATTGCTCCAACTGCAGGCACAAAGTGCCTTTGCAGCCATTTATAGGTTAGATAGCCTAGCAACTAATGAGACAGCTAATAGAAGAAAGGAATTAATTTTCAGAGAACCCTTTAGAAACCATGTTCTGGGGATGCAGGCTTTGGGCTGCCTACTGGAGAGCGCTTGGCAGCTAGCTGGAGATGCTTTGACGTAGAAAAGGGCCAAGACCCAGTCCTGGGAGGAGATGTCTTGCAGAGAAACCTGCAGAAAGCTGTCAAGGAGCCACAGGGCAGAGGTTCTAAGGACAGAGAGCCATCAAGGAGCCACAGGGCAGTGGTTCTAAGGACAGAGAGCCATCAAGGAGCCACAGGGCAGAGGTTCTAAGGACAGAGAGCCATCAAGGAGCCACAGGGCAGAGGTTCTAAGGACAGAGAGCCATCAAGGAGCCACAGGGCAGCGGTTCTAAGGACAGAAAGCCATCAAGGAGCCACAGGGCAGAGGTTCTAAGGACAGAGAGCCATCAAGGAGCCACAGGGCAGAGGTTCTAAGGACAGAGAGCCATCAAGGAGCCACAGGGCAGAGGTTCTAAGGACAGAGAGCCATCAAGGAGCCACAGGGCAGAGGTTCTAAGGACAGAGAGCCATCAAGGAGCCACAGGGCAGTGGTTCTAAGGACAGAGAGCCATCAAGGAGCCACAGGGCAGAGGTTCTAAGGACAGAAAGCCATCAAGGAGCCACAGGGCAGAGGTTCTAAGGACACAAAGCCATCAAGGAGCCACAGGGCAGAGGTTCTAAGGACAGAGAGCCATCAAGGAGCCACAGGGCAGAGTGGGTCTAAGGACCTGCAGCATGTCTCTGGTTAGGACATGTTCTGTGTGCATCATCCTGCTCGTGGTGAGCTCAGCACCGCCTCAGGGCAGCACCCGCTTCAGCAGCTCACTCTAACCCAAATGTTTTCCTGCTCATGTGATGTCTGTTGACCTTAGAATAAGTGTTATCATATTGGAAAGTAATGATAAAAAAATACTGTACTACAGTAAAGCTATTATAAGCTGTAGTGTTCGTGCCATTACTGGGGAATATGGTATTGATTTTTTAATAAATTATGCCCTAACCTACATTTTTGCCTTAGGTTAACATCTAACACCATAAGCAGAAGCAAGGTACAATATCATACCGAGAGCAGAACAAGATTTACCCAACCAAAGATTTCAGCACCACGCTTGGTCACCTTCACTGGTGATGGTCTCCTCTCCCAGGGCTGCTGGGCAGCGGATGAGGACACAAAGGAGCAGTCAGGTAATCCTAAGTAGGTTTGATTGCTCTGCTGCCTCCTTTCTCTTCCAGCTGGAGGGTTCAAAATGAAATGGCAGCCATTTCTTAGCCATAAGATAACCTTGCTGAATATCAACCAGAAGCCTCTCAGAAGTTTTATGAAAGCAAAACAAAAGGAAATCCAGCCTGCTAAGTTTTGTGAGTAGATGTTTGTATATCAACAGTAGATACAAATGTAGATGTGGTTGGTTTTTTTTCTGTGAGAATGCTTAGATGAAGCTTTGCTTTATAACTTTTTAAAGTATCTCTCTAATTTTGGAAGGAAAAATCAGTCAGTTTCTTTTTCCAAGGAAGGGGAGGAAAACAGTGGAGAGAGAAGGGATGTTCTGCACCATTCCTCCAGTGGCCATGTAAACCTCACGCTGTGTCACCACTGTTCTGCTGGTGAGTGGGAATTAAACCCACGAGTCTCTGCTAGAAGTGCTCTCAGTGCAGACTGAAAACCAGCTCTGCCTGTGTCTATCAATATTCAGCTCAGAGAGGGGGTGGGGAGGGACACCCTGCTTTGGATGGAGACTTGCTGCTACTGTGCGGCAACCTTTATCCTCAAGAGAAATATTTCTAAAGCTATTTTCAGCTCCCATTTCCCATCCATTTAGCATCAAACAGCTGCTCTTTCCCTTGTTGTTCATGGGAGTGCTGGGCAATGTGGTGTTTTCTAGGAGGTTCTGAGACTGTTGCTCCTTTACAGATAAATGTCATCACCCAGGACAAAGGTGCTGTGGGCAGAGGCAGCTGTGAAATTATTGGTTCAGAGCTGTGGGTAAATATTTTGAAGCAAGGACTTGTGCATAGGGTTTCACTGTTTGTCTGTCATGGGAAACTCAGGTGTGTGCATGCCAGCACTGTGAATTCTCTGATCTCTGCAGATATCCCAATTTCCAGCAGAAAGCTCATAAATGCCAGCAGGAAGCTCATAAATGCTCAGATCCCTGAGCCTGTCTCCATTGCCTGAGCAGGCCAGGCAACAAAAACTAAGTGTCTGAGATGAAGCTGGAAGGTAGTGAGGGACACATCCAAATCTGTCTCATATGCCCACATCATGAGAATATGCTGTAGGGTAGCTATTGAGACAGGAGCTGAGCAAAGGAAGGGAATGAGTGATTCAGGAGAAGAGGAGGAGCAGCTAATGGGCAGAACGGAGATGGGCTCAGCAGCACCAGCAGCGAAAGCATATTTCCTGTAGCAAAGATATCTTATTAATGCTGTGCTGACAAGGGAATTAACTCTCCAGGAGAACACTTTGGGCTCCAAGATCAAAACCTGCAATCATGTTTGTCTTTCTGAAGCCTGCATTTGTGTACCCTCAGCTCTATGTGCACGCTTGGAGCCTCCCATGGAAATTGTGCTCCCTCAGTGTAGGAACAAACTCAGACAATTTTTAGATACTTACCAAAATATCCTCCAAGTAAAAAATTTAAAAGTCCCCATTAGTATTAAACATTTCCTCTTCATGCTGTCAGTGCTGCCAGGGAAAGAGAAATGTACCTCAGCTTGGCTCAAGCTTAAATTCTCTCTCTCCTTGTACTCTTTAAATAGCAGATTGTCAGCTTAAGAAACTTGTTGCTGTCGCTGTCTATGATTCATGATCCGTCTAAAAGAACTGGGAACTTAATGGCTGTTTTTCATATCCTGATAACTGCATTGTACTCTAATCCCCTGGCTTCTAGTTTTAAATTCAGTTAGAAGTATTGCAGCTTTCAAGCCCCATGGGGCCTGGTTTTATTTTGCAGTGCTAAACCTGGCTTCTGTGGGGCTGCTCCCAACTCGCTCCCGTGGAAGGGTGGCTGAGGAGCCTGCATTGGCTTTAAGGAGGTCAAAGAGCTGCAGCTCGAGTCAGGATTTGTCTCTTCAGTTCAAGGACCTGAGCACTTGTGGAGCTGTGTTTGAAACACCTGTCTGGAACAGGTAGGACACAACAACCTAAAATTAAACACCGTGTTTGCAGACTCCTATTAATTGCAAAGGGACATCTGAAGGCAAGCACACGAAAAACAAACCCAAAAATCAATGAGCAAACTGTTCCTTCCTCAGTTAAGTGTCATAATTTGTTCAATTTGGTTTATGTCTCTAAGTGAAGAACCTTTTCCTCACTTTGATTCATGGATGGAGGTTAGAAAATGGTGCAGCAGAAAGGAAATGAACATTTAACCTGCCCGCCTGCATATCCGAGCTGACGTCTCAGTGTGACTGCGGCTGTGAGTAAATTCTCTCAACAAACCAGCCAGAGGATCTGTAACAGTCTGGTGGCTGCTTGTGTCCTGAGGAGAGCTCAGGCTGCTTTGGAGCTGTTACAGGCCAAGGCAGGAAAAATGACCTGAGCAGAGTGGATTACTGCTTGGCACACAGCTGTTTTTCCCAGCTAGGACTGAAGGGGCCGTGTTGTTAGTCAGCGAACATCATCACATCTCACAGACATCAGCATGCATAGTGCTTGTGGAAAGTGTTAACATGACAGCCTGGAGACTGCAGACTGCTGCTTCTAAACATGTGTACTCAAGAGGAGGCAAGAGTAAAGCAAAACAGCGGCTTTTGCCACTGTGGGATCATGCAAAATAACTTGGACTCTTCTTCTTAATCCCAGTTTAGGAGCAGGCTTAAGGCCTTCACAAGTTCTTTCTTTCCTCCCCAGAAATATACTGTGGCATGACTGACTACAACTTGGAGAGCCAACATGAGAAACATACTCCATGTAGAATCATGGAATAGTTTTGGTTAGAAAAGACCTCTGAGATCATTCAGTATTCAAGATTTTTCTTCAAGGAGTGCCACAAGGAGGACTTGGCATCAGAAAAAGTACCGCAGCAGCTGCTGGGAGAGCAGCTCCTCATCTGAACCAAGAGTGCAGAAAGGACTTTGACTTCACCCTGCAGTTAGAGGACGTTTCTCCATCTTGTCAGCACTTTACTGTGTCCTGACAAACGTGTCTGAGCTGCAGGCATGGTAAAGGTCAGCCTGAGGCATCTGAAGAACAGCAGACACATTTTAATGTCTCTTTCTTAAGAACAGCAAAAGGGGTTGCAGGGCAAGCGTTTGACAGTGCAAACTAGCAAGCTGAAGCTAAACCCCACACAATCCAGCTGCTTCCTGGGTAGCTGCAGTTCACCAGCCTGCTACAGAAAGGTTTGGCTTTGGATCTGCCGCTGCCAAGTTGGAGACACAGCTTGATTTACTTCCTGTTGGTCATCATTGCCATGGAAGCGATGGCAATGCCACAAGGACGAGACTCTTGACATCTGTGAGGGCAGCAGAGGAGAAAAGCAGGGAGAGGAGTGGTGAGAAAAGCAGGGAGAGGAGTGGTTAGAAAAGCAGAAAGCTGCTGTTTACAGTTCGTGATGTGCACCCTGAGTAATCAGCTGTGATGGGGAAAGAGGCAGCAAAGGCCTGGAAAAGTTTAATGGCTGTTTGGAGAAAATATGGTGCTTTTCTTGATCTATTTATTCAAAGTTTGCCAGAGTGAGCCTGTGTTTAGTAAGCAGGGTGATTATGGTCTCTTTATGGTCATGTCTCTGCCCCCTTCTAGGTAATAGGAGTCTCATCACAGGGTAATAAAGGTAAGTTCACAAAATCTTATTTCCTTGTAAATATGAAGCCTGACTGCCTGAGATGGTGGGGAGGACACAGAAGCCTATTGCTTCTGCAGAGCCTTGCTTAGAATGAGTGCAAAAGGAGGCAGGTACCTGCCCCATCTGCAGGCAGGGATGGTGCCTACATATTCAAGTTAGCAATGGCTTGAATTTACCTGAGTACCTGCATCATCTTGTGGCCTTGGTTGTTCTCCTTGCCTGTGCTCCTGGTTTGTGCCCGACTAACCACGTGCTTGTGGCAATGAAGAGCAAGAGCTTGCTCCTAGTTCCTAACAAAGCAGGTTTGCATTACTCCAACAATGTATGACAGCCCTTAAAATTAGGACAACTGTCCCATTAAGGGATTTCTTGCATGGCTTTGGTAGAAAAGGTTGTGTTCATTCCCCCCATCTGTTACCTTTGGAAGTAAATTTGTCCTCCAAGCTGCTGGCTGAGGCATTTGGGTGCCCATTTCCTCATCCACTGCTGGTTAGTGTGAGCTGGAGGTGTAAGTAGCAGATCTTGGCTGGCACAGTTACATCATCTGAAATGGGCTCAGGACCAAGCCCTTGACCAGGACATTTTGCAGATCTGCAGGGTGGTGGCTGTGGCAAGCAGGGTTGTAAACCAGAGACAGTTGTCTTTGACCTGCTAAGAGCCTAGGAGGATGTGAGGTGATGTGAGGTGTGTGGATATCTCAACTCGGTGTTGATGACTGTAGAATAGAATAGAATTAACCAGGTTGGAAAAGACCTTTGAGACCATCAAGTCCAACCTAGCACCCAACACCATCTGATCAACTAAACCATGGCACCAAGTGCCTCATCCAGGCTCTTCTTAAACACTTCCAGTGATGGTGACTCCACCACCTCCCTGGGCAGCACATCCCAATGGCCAATCTCTCTGGAAAGAATTTCTTCCTAACATCCAGCCTGAACCTCCCCTGGCACAGCTTGAGACTGTGTCCTCTTGTTCTGGTGCTGCTTGCCTGGGAGAAGAGACCAACCCTCTCCTGGCTACAACCTCCCTGCAGGTAATTGTAGACAGCAATGAGGTCTGCCCTGAGCCTCCTCTTCTCCAGGCTAAGCAACCCCAGCTCCCTCAGCCTCTCCTCATAGGGCTGTGCTCCCAACCCCTCACCAGGAAATGAAGAATACCAAAGAGGCTTCGGAGTCCCTTGTCTCCACTCTTCTGAGTGGAGAGAGGAGGTTTAGAATCTCTTTGTACATGTATAGGGTAGTGCTTGATAGACTGGGTGCAGAGCCTTAGCTGGATCTATGGACTCAATTCCTACTGAAACACTTTGAGGATGAGGAATGCAGAGAAGAGAAGTAAGATAATGTCAAGAGGCAAGCCGGTGGCTGCACCTTCTACTGTATCAACACAGTTCCGTTTCAAATGGATTTTGTTCTTTTATAACTATCATTAGAACTAATTTCAAGACAACAGCTTCCTATGTCTTTTTCAGAGAGAGGTGGAGTAAAGTGCCTGTCTGCACACACTGCAGAAAAGGAGAGGGGGAAAACCAGCTCCAGAATGGGGAATAATGGTGTTGGAGCCAGAAGCAAAACCCATTGGAGGCAGCGTTTTTGTTTGCACTTCATTTGATTATCAGTGTTTGCAGCCATCTCACGCATTACTACTTCTCTGCAGGGAGAGGCAGGGTTCATAGCCTTTCCCAAGCAGCACTAATGAATGCCTTTAACTTAATAAAATGATCATTTGCCAACTACTTACCATAATGTGAACTAGATGCTTTCAGACCAGAGATTAAAAGGAGTTTTCTTTGTAAACGCACCGTTGTGACCGTTGTCTCCCAAGGCCTGTGCAGAGCTGTGGGATGTTCACTGGCCATTGTTTTTGCAACCTCAGGATCTCCTGACAGGGGCTGCAAGGAGTGGTTGGGGTCTGTATTGTTTCAATAATATATGGATTATCACTCTCTAAATACGCAATGACATAAAAGGCAATAATGCCTTTTATGGATCCCATGTGGCCTATTACACTAATGATCCATGAATAATGGGGTCAGGGGATGAGTTTTGAACAGTGCCTTTCTTTGTTGCTTGTTTTTCTCATTTATTTACCCAGGGAAATTCAGTTTTAAGTATCTGCTTTTCAGCAGGGTCCTGCCGCTTGCTCGGGTCTGTGGATGCCAAGCAGGTCCAGTGACTTCCAAAGGTTCTACAGTGAGTCACTGAATTTGTTGAGGCTAAGACACAAGAATCTCCCAGATTTCTCTCTTTTGCTCTGACTGATGCTAAAGCAGAGAGGTATCAAATCAGCACTACCTAGGCTGCGGCTTTGAGGAGGCAGCAAAGCTTGGTGCTCACTGGAGAAATCTGAAGCTCCTGAAGCACCATTCCCCATATTTCTCACTGAGACAACCACAGAGAGCACAGGTGCTGCAGTGCAGACTGCCTTGTCCAGCTGCTGGAGCCAGTGCAGAGCAGAGCAAGGAAGCTGTGGAGAGCCTGGAGAATAAATCTGATGAAAAGCAACTGAAGGAGCTGGGGATGGTTAGTGTGAAACAGAGGAAGCTGAGGGGAGACCTCATTGCTGTCTACAACTACCTGAAAGGAAGTTGTGGAGAGGCTGCTGCTGGTCTCTTCTCACATGTAATTAGTGACTGGACATCAGGAAGCATTTTTTCAGGGCTTGGAATGTGCTGCCCAGGGAGGTGGTGGAGTCACCAGCCCCAGATGTGTTTAAAGGTGGTTTGGATGTGGTGCTTGGGGCTAAGGTTTAGGGGTGACCCTTGCAGAGCAGGGTTCTGGGTTGGACTTGGTGATCCTGAGGGTCTTTTCCAACCTGAATGTGTGATTTCTGTGATCCTCACAGTATAGATTCTCTCCTAAGCAACCCCAGCCCCAAACCATACAGAGTGAAATCCACACCTGGAAGCCCACAGTTAATCTAATGCTAATCCAATACAACAGGAGTGTTTGTTTGGAACTAATCACCTGGCCTATCTTCCTGCCTTGGTGTCCCTTTCACTTCAGATGGAAAGCCTGTGCTATTCCTCTTGATTAGTGAGGATCATAGAATGTTTAGAGCTGGAAGGGACCTTTAAAGGTCATCTAGTCTGCCCCCCCTGCATTGAGCAGGGACATCTGCAACTTGAGCAGGTTGCTCAGAGCCCCACACAACCTGACCTAGAATGTTTCCAGGGATGGGGCATCTCCCACCTCTGGGCAACCAGGGCCAGCGTTTCACCACCCTCACTGCAAAACATTTCTTCCTTCTATCCAGTAAAAATCCTCCCCCTTTTAGTTCAAAACCATCACCCCTTGTCCTGTTGCAACAGGCCCTGATAAAAAGTCTGTCCTCATCTTTCTTACAGGTCCCTTTTATGTACTTAAATGGTCTTCCTGGAGTCTTCTCTTCTCCAGGCTGAACGATCCCAAATATCTCAGCCTGTCATCAGAGCAGAGGGGTTCCAGCCCTCTGATCATTTTTGTGGTCTCCTCTGGTCCTGCTCCAACAGGTCCATGTACTTGTGCTGAGGACTCCAGAGCTGGACACAGCACTGCAGGTGAGGTCTCTCCAGAGCAGAGTGGCAAAAGGATTGTGTTGTTCTTTCCAAACGAACGTTGGCACTACTCCTCCAAGCCCTGCAGGTATGGTAGCTCTGCTGTAGAAAGCAACTGAGCTCTGCTATGGAAGGCAGGTGAGTCCTGAAGAGGGTGGCCCCAGCTCTGGACGCACCAGTGGAGATGTCAAGAACAATGCATAGCACCATCACCTGTGCTCTGGCCTCTTGCCTCAAGGAAGAGAAGGGCTCCTGTTCTGAGCAGAGCTTGGGCACTCCACAGCTTCATGCCCCTGGGCATGCATCTTCTCTGGCTGTGCCCACGCTCGCTCGGCTGCAAAAGTGAGGTACGTCTTGCTATTTATAGCCTGTCTCTCCTGATTGTGTGTGCACACAGAGCTCTGCAGCTCCAAAGCATTCATTATTGTTATTAGTAATGCCTAGTGAATATTATTTGATGCATTTAATATAGCATAAAGCAATTACAGGAGGTATGGCACTGCGGAAATACAGAAAGCTCTGCCTGGAATAATAATTTGATTTTCAAACTTTGTTGCTAAAAGACTTCAGGGTAAAATTGTAGTACAACATATGAGCTTTTAATGAAATGACTCCCATTACTTGTGGTATAAATGGACAGACCCTCCCTAGCACACGGAGAACTTTCATTTAATTAGCAAATAATTTGTATTGGGATACAGCTGTCAAATTCCAATTCATCAAACAGCAATCAGCAGCGAGCTGGGAATGTTCCTAGCATGCGTGAGCCATGCTTATATACCTCAAAGCTGCAAAATGTACTCGTTATTTGTCTGAAAATACATCAGGTAAATGCTTATAGGCGTAGAAAGGTTTGCAGAGCGGTGCTGAGGACTCAGACAATGCATCTCTGAGCAGGCTGCGTTCAGCGCGGCTGCTGCGCGGTGGTGCACGGGGGGCGGCCGGAGCACGTTCAGGCGCAGGGGCTGAGGCCGCAGAGCCTGTTCCGGTTGTTTGAGCCTAGAAGAAGAAGAGGAGGTGGCAGCTAATTGGCGAGGGCTGCTGCCGACCCCCTCAGCCGTGCTCACGCCGTGTGCATGATCTGCTTCTCGCTGCGTTTCGCCCTGGCCCCGGAGGAGCCGCCGCCGCTGCTGCTCTTGCCGCGGCAGCTCAGTGCCCGCAACCACCTTCCGTGCAAACAGCCTGGAGACGCTCTGCGTGGAGGAGCAGCCGCACAAAGGCTTGCCGGCAGCCCGTTGCACAGCTGATAGGGGCACTGCCTTCAAACTGTTTGCCTTATAATGATATCTTTACAGCTAACTGGGCTACCCAAATGATTTTCTTCTCTCCCCCTCCCCACGTCTGCTGACCTGTGGCTAATGAGATTTGTGTTTCGATTAGTTGTAGAACATAAATTAACTAATCAATGAGAATGGATTCACATCCTTTCTTGTAAAAGAGCTCTGCTGCAGTGATCTGTATTTAATATTCAAATCAATTTCAAATTCTCTGGGTGATTCTGCTAATATGGCAGGCTGGGACTCGCAGCATCTGTATCCTGTAAATATGGGATGTTTATGGAATCGCTCACTGACCTCCAAAGCCTTCTCTGGTCTCATTGATTTACTATTTCACTTAATAGTGATGATGAGGAGCGCAGGGGCTGGCAATGAAGCTGGGAAAATCATGTGAGAGAGCACTTTCCTTTCGCTTGCAGGAGTGCTAAGAGTAAGCAGAAATTACAGGACTCTGTTTGGATTTGATATGAAAATTTTGGGTCAATTTTATGTTCCAACTCAAGTTTCCCCTGTTCCAGAGATGAGTTAAATATGGCCATTACCGAAAAAAGCAGCTTGCTACGGGTGAGGCTCTTTCATTTGCTTTCAAGGTAGAGAGAACTTTATCTTTTGCCTGGCTGTAATTGTCTCATCTGTACAATTAACCCAGCATCTTGGCATAGAATGTGAAAATTTGTACAGTGTTCAAAGCATCTGTGGCCTTTATGGTACAAGTTCTGTTAGTACTGAAGCCACAGAAAATTAAATGTTCCCCAAAGAACTTCCAGATGTGTTTTATTCTAATAGGGTCATTATACAGTAAATTAAAAAGCAGGGTAAATGGAACTGTAAAATTTAAATTACTCTAAAACCACATCTCTTTGCTTTGAACATTCATTTGTGGGGTTGCATTTGCAATAAATGTGAATTAGGCAGCTGCAATAACTGTTAATCATATATTTATAAAATAGTAATGAGGAAATGAATAGCAGAGTAAGACAGCTGCACATTTCTCTAATAGTATGTCAACTGTGAACATAATAAGATGTGGAAAATTGTTTGGTGCTATGCTGATAATGCAGCTGAATGTAAGAGATCACTTCAACCTCTTAACTTTACAGGAAATTATATATAAAATCCATAAAAAGCCATAATGATACATTAGGCCTCTGAATTGTAGGCAATGTTTTTCTTTGCTTTGATTTTTCCTCTGAAATGGGCCGTACTTTCCCCCAAGTAATCTGCCAAAGATCACTAAGCCTTTTGTTTTAGGCTGCACTTTAGCCACCATCTTGCAATTTCATTTAAAAGATGGTGCTTCTAAAAGCCCAGAGTGAGCTAACTTCCCTGCTCCAGGAGAGCTGCAGGAGCTCCTGCCGTCCTCTCCTTGCAGAGCTCTGCCAGGTCTTGAGCATCCCACCTCTGAGCCCCTGTGCTGGCAGCACTGCTGAAAGCAGGATCCAGCTCAGAACTCCACACGTGGCATAGCAGGAAGTGGAGCTGAAGTTTTACATCCATCCATCTATCTATCTATCTATCTATCTATCTATCTATCTATCTATCTATCTATCTATCTCTTTCTTTATATATATATACATACATACACATACATCTATCTCTTTTTATGTATATATATACACATACACATCTATCTCTTTATATATATACACATACACATCTATCTATCTCTGTATCTCTTTATATATATACACATACATACATATATATATAAAATAAATATAAAAATAAATATATTAAAAACAAAAATATATGAACCCCCCCCCAAGATTCAACTCAGAAGCTCACAGGTGGCATAGCAGGAAGTGGAACTAAATTTTTACATATATCTGTATATATATATAAAAAATGAATATAAAATAAATAAATATATATTTAAAATGTATAAATATATATATATATATACAAAACCAAAACCCCCAGGATTCAACTCAGGAGCCCCCCATGTGGCACAGCAAGAAGTGGAACTAAAGGTGGGTTTTTGTTTTTTTGGTGTTTTGTTTTTTTTAACTTATTTTTATATCAATGTGTCTCCATAAATAAATGTACTGGGAAAGCCAGTGGTGCTTGCCACGGCCTGAGGGCCCCTGCCTGTCTTTTGCAGCCACGATAAGATTTCCAAAAGGTCGAGACAATTGCAAAAGCCAAGGCAAAGAAGCTCAACCCAGGAACTAAATGGCAGTCTCTGAGCAGCCCTTCAGAGTGCTGCTGGTGCTGGCAGGCTTCACAGCCTGCCCTGGTGCCAGGTGCTGCTCGCTTGCACTTGCAGTGTTTAAGCAGCCTTAATTGAATTGTGCAACTGAATCGGGGTGAAGAGGAGAATTAGAAAGCTAACAGGAAAAAAATTAGGCAAGTGCCGGGCTGCAAGCAGCTTCTGGGCCGAGCAGGGAATAGGTGCTAACTGTGTAATAGGAAGGCTGCCACAGGAAATGTCACTTCTCAGAGAGGCAGCACTTTGCAAGGGAAAATGAGAGAAGGCAACGAGGGACCGGATCCTGGCACTCGCTGACGCCGCCGTGGTGTCCCTGTGGTTTAATAAAGCCATACCCTGGGCTTGGAAGGTGGGTTTTAACTTTGCTTTTAGCTGCTAGGCTGGCAACATGGCACAGGGAGCACGAGGAGGTAGCAAACATCCCGTCTTTGCCATGGAACAGACCCATTTGTTGATGATTCCCTCTGGAACACCTTTGCCTGTGTGATTTTAATGTACAATTTGCTATCCCCCATCGTGGTGCATTTTAAATGTTGAGTTGTTTATTATTTCATTTAATTGTTTTAAAATGAATCCAGTACATTTGCATCTGGAATGACGCAAGCAGCTCACCGGTTTTGGTGGGGGTTTTTTGGTTGTACTTTTGTTGTTGTTTAAAATGCAGAGAGAAGGGAAGAGTGAAGGTCTCCTAATGGTCAGTTTCGCAGACTGAAATGATTTTCACCACACAGAATATGTGATAGCCTCAGAAGGCGAGTCCATGAAGGAGAAATGAATCCTCTCTGGGCAGAAAGGAGACCTTTGCAATGAGTGCTGTGTGTTTAAGGGCAAGGTGAGGGGCAGCTGAGGTCTGGGTGGGCCAGCAGAGGTCAGGAGCTCTGCAGCACCCTCAGCTCTCAGCCTTTTGTCAAACCCTTATGGTGGCTCCGTGGAGCTAACCTTTAGCCTTCACCAAGCTGTTGCCTTTTGTGGACAGGGAGCTTTTTTTTCCCCTTTTGGTTAGGGTATGGCACAAATCTTTTCTCCTACGTTAAGAACTATAAAGCTACTTCATGGGGGCCAGGTGGGAAGGAAAAGTGCCCTTGCTGTAAGCCTGTCAAAGGAAATACTGTTCATAGAGCACGCCACGTTACCCTGAGCTCTCTGGGCAAAGAGAGATGGATACAGGCAGATGGATGTGGATAGAGACATAGACACGGGGATGCATCCAGGCTGAACGTGTCCTGTGAAATGTTGGCCTTCTACTTGCTGAAACAAAGCAAAGAAATGTTGGTATCATTAAATATAAGTTAAAGGATAAGCAATGGAAAATGGTCTGTTTTCAAATCCTTTTTCTTTGAAACAGAGGGTTCAATTCTCCGGGAGAAGCAAAGTTCAAGCTCTCATTTCCCACTGTACATTTCTGTGTTAGTGCCTCACAAAATAGCAGTTCATTTCTGGAAATCCTATTACTGTCCACACTCAAGCAGCAACTTGAGCAGATACATCTGTTACCTGGCAGCTTCTTCCTACACAACTCCCACCTCTGAGAGTTAAGGACTGTAGTTTTAAAGGGAAAATTGGAATAGCCCAATTCTGAAGGCTGCACACGGAGCCGAGGTGGTCAGGACGAGAATGCAGGTCGCTGTCAGCTCCCAGAGCCTCGTCTCGTCTCACGGTCTGATCGGGGCAGAGAGGAAGCAGAGCATTATCATTACCTTGGAGATGCTTATTTGGTGTGTGGACACCCCACCAAAGGACTAATGCAATTGGAAAGTTAAAATATATGGGCTGGAAATTCAAATTCATTAGACACACACCAAACCTCTGCTGCAGTGGGTCTGCCCTCCAAATTAGATTGGGACAGTTGCATGGATAGTCTGGTTGAGATGATATACAGCTTGCTTGCTTCAGCTGTGGCAGGATTTAATTATTGAGTAAGATGTGTAGAGTTAGGACCCTGTCATTCTCTTGTGGACCTAAGCTGAAGGGGAGCTGGGCCCATCTGGCATACTTTGCACCAGGGGAGGTTCAAGCTGGATATCAGGAAATGTTTCTTCGCTGAAAGGGCTCTCAAACAGTGGAATGTTCTGCCTGGGGCCATGCTGGAGTCACTGTCCCTGGAGGTGTTTAAGCAGTGTGTGTACCTGGTGCTTTGGACATAGTTTAGTGAGCACCCTTCAGGGCTGGGCTGAGGGTTGGACCAGATGAGCTTGGAGGTCTCTTCCAGCTGGATGTATTCTGTGAGTCTGTGATTTTTGTTAGCTGTTTCAAAGATGTCCATGCATGTATGTGTGTTCCTTTTTTACACGAGATGAGTCTGTGCTTGCACCCGCTGGAATTGATGCAGATCTTTCCACTGAGCTCAATAGGGAAAAGATCTTTCCTCATTCTTTCCCCATGCATTGCTTTCCAGCCCTGTGAGATGCTCCTTGCATGGAGACTGTATGTATCATTGCTCAGGATCTAAAGCAGACAGCAAAGAGCCAGGTCCCCTTCAGGGTTCTCCCAAGCAAGCCCAGATGCTTTGTATCCATACAACCATCCTTCACCTTCCCCATCTTGGGCAAGGAGAAGAAAAGTGTCAGGTCTCCACCCCTTCTACTCAGAAAGGCATTGGCTTGAGGTGCTGGTGGTGAGCTCAGCTGGACCATTTCAGACTTCAGGAAATATCTCCCTCCCCATCACCATCAGAGACTTACAAGAGACATCATCAGCAACACTGCCAGTTACTGTTGTGTCACGGTGGAAGTGTGGCCAGCCCTGAGCAGGCAGCTCCAGATGCTCCTCTGTCTCCTGGATGGAACCACAGAATTGTTGTGGTTGGAAAAGACCTTTGTCAAGTCCAATACACTGCTTAGCTGCTAAAGGCTGCTGGTGCCAAGAGCATTTAGTACCTGCTCTGCTGCTGGTGCCAAGTGCATTTAGTACCTGCCCTGCTGCTAGTGCCAAGTGCATTTAGTACCTGCACTGCTGCTGGTGCCAAGAGCATTTAGTACCTGCACTGCTGCTGGTGCCAAATGCATTTAGTACCTGCCCTGCTGCTGGTGCCAAGTGCATTTAGTACCTGCCCTGCTGCTGGTGCCAAGTGCATTTAGTACCTGCCCTGCTGCTGGTGCCAAGAGCATTTAGTACCTGCACTGCTGCTGGTGCCAAGTGCATTTAGTACCTGCACTGCTGCTGGTGCCAAGTGCATTTAGTACCTGCACTGCTGCTGGTACCAAGTGCATTTAGTACCTGCCCTGCTGCTGGTGCCAAGTGCATTTAGTACCTGCTCTGCTGCTGGTACCAAGTGCATTTAGTACCTGCACTGCTGCTGGTGCCAAGTGCATTTAGTACCTGCACTGCTGCTGGTACCAAGTGCATTTAGTACCTGCACTGCTGCTGGTACCAAGAGCATTTAGTACCTGCTCTGCTGCTGGTGCCAAGTGCATTTAGTACCTGCTCTGCTGCTGGTGCCAAGAGCATTTAGTACCTGCACTGCTGCTGGTGCCAAATGCATTTAGTACCTGCCCTGCTGCTGGTACCAAGTGCATTTAGTACCTGCACTGCTGCTGGTGCCAAGTGCATTTAGTACCTGCTCTGCTGCTGGTACCAAGTGCATTTAGTACCTGCTCTGCTGCTGGTACCAAGTGCATTTAGTACCTGCTCTGCTGCTGGTACCAAGTGCATTTAGTACCTGCACTGCTGCTGGTGCTAAGAGCATTTAGTACCTGCACTGCTGCTGGTGCCAAATGCATTTAGTACCTGCCCTGCTGCTGGTACCAAGTGCATTTAGTACCTGCACTGCTGCTGGTGCCAAGTGCATTTAGTACCTGCACTGCTGCTGGTACCAAGTGCATTTAGTACCTGCACTGCTGCTGGTACCAAGAGCATTTAGTACCTGCTCTGCTGCTGGTGCCAAGTGCATTTAGTACCTGCTCTGCTGCTGGTGCCAAGAGCATTTAGTACCTGCACTGCTGCTGGTGCCAAATGCATTTAGTACCTGCCCTGCTGCTGGTACCAAGTGCATTTAGTACCTGCACTGCTGCTGGTGCCAAGTGCATTTAGTACCTGCACTGCTGCTGGTGCCAAGTGCATTTAGTACCTGCACTGCTGCTGGTGCCAAGTGCATTTAGTACCTGCTCTGCTGCTGGTGCCAAGTGCATTTAGTACCTGCTCTGCTGCTGGTGCCAAGAGCATTTAGTACCTGCTCTGCTGCTGGTGCCAAGTGCATTTAGTACCTGCTCTGCTGCTGGTGCCAAGAGCATTTAGTACCTGCACTGCTGCTGGTGCCAAGTGCATTTAGTACCTGCTCTGCTGCTGGTGCCAAGTGCATTTAGTACCTGCACTGCTTTGCTCTTGCCTGACATCTCCTAGCAGTATTTATTCATACTGTAAACACGGGCATGTGCATGAAAAATGCAGCACCCGGCACAATCCTTTAGGCAGAGAAATGATGGTGACATCTCTTCTCTGGGCATTGAATAAGTATTAAAAGCCTCCCCCCACTATTAAAAGGCAGCCATGATTTGATCGCTTCGTACCAGCGCCGTGAATGCCACTTCTTACAAATGAACGCTAGCAATCAATTTAATTTCTCAAATAAAATGATTAAATTGCTGTTATTGTGGGATCATTATTTTATTGCTAAAACCTTTTAAAATGTTAATTATTGTGCCCCTTGAAAAGCTTTCATCTCGCCTGACTTTGCTCTTCTACCAAAAAAATCAAAAGGTAAGAGATCTCTGCTGGTTGCGACTTGTGAACCGCAGGAGAATTCAGCCTTTACCTTTTCTCTCTCCATTTCTCTCTTATTTTTTTTAACACCTGCAACTGTTCTCCATAGCTGCAATATTTATATGAATTTAACTTTAATTTTTCTTTGCTTTCATCTTGTGGATTAGTCAGTACAAAGCACAGATCGCTGCCTCTGCGCCGCTTCCCTGTTTATTTGCTTCAACAATAGATTCATTAACTAGATTTGGCTGCTCGAGCCACGCGGACACATCCATTTCAAAGGAGGCTTTAATGGCATTTCATATTTTTCTACATTAAGGAAGATTAAAGTATATTACAATACCCCTTTACTGCTCTATTTTCTTCATTTTAGAAGTGGTCAGTTTTAAGAAAAAAAATCAGCAATGTTCCCCCCTTTCTTTCATCTGCAGTGTTCAATAAATTGTCCAGGCCTTTCAGATGATAGTTCCAGCAAATTGAGTTCTATATTACAACTCTGAACCATTGTTTAGCCCATCATCAGTCAGATAAAGCACTCCTATTCACACAGGACATCAAAAGAACAAATATATGTTCAAAGTGGCTAAAAAGATTACTGTGACTCGGATGTATCATTTTGTTAATTGTTAGTGATTATTCTGCTAGTTTAGAGGTGCTAAATTTGCTGACTCTGAACTCGTGCTCGTGATGTAATCAGAGTGTAATATAGAGATATCCACGGCTGGAAATTACACCATTCAAAAAGGGTCAGGTCTATCATCTTCTAATAGCTGAAGGTGGGCTAATAGCAAGGTTTTAATGAGAAGAAAGATGCAGACTGATGTCTTCATTTCACATGTACAGCACACCACAAAGTGCTCTGGAGAGTGGCAGCCCTGCTGGTGCCTGGATTCAATCAGGCGGTGATCACGGTGGGTGCTGAGCCAAAGTCAGCCTTGGTGCAAATTGGGATTGGTTGGGTTGTGCTGAGGAGGGATCTGCCCCGCTTTAAATGAGCTCGTTGGCTTGGTTAGGATGGGGGAAGTTAATGCATGCAGGTCCTGCTCCTGCCGAGGCTGAGTCACGTGTGCTTAATGCTTTGCCATCCCTTGGAAGCCACTGGCAATACTTCAGGTATTTTAGTGACTCCCAATGCCACAGCTTCATGGTGCCACACAGACCTAGGGTCACACAATCACAGAAACATTCAGGTTGGAAAAGACCCTCAGGATCACCGAGTCCAACCATTGACCCTACTCTACAAGGGTCACCCCTAAACCACTTCCCCAAGCACCACATCCAAACCACCTTTAAACCCAACCAGGCTTGGTGACTCCAGCACATTCCAATCCCTGACCACTCTAGCCCTGAAAATTTTATTCCTAATGTCCAGTCTAAGATCTTTGTCCTCACAGCTCCAGGTGCAGCAGGTAGGTGTTTCAGAAGTGGAAGACAGAGGTACAAAACCTGAGACCCGCCGAGGTGCCCAACTCCCAGCAGCAGGAAACGACCGAGTGTCTGCCTGTGAGGTAAGGTCACAGAGGAGGTAGCAGGGCAAAGACAAGGAATGAGCTCCTCTTAGCTGCCAGCTCCTAGGCACTGATGCTTCCCCTGCAAGCACTGCCACGTGAGTCTCTCAATCAAAACAGAGGTGTTTGGAGCACGTCAAGCGGACACACGCACGTCTTCGCGGGCTCCTGCTCTCCAGAGATAATTTCAGCACTCTCACAAGTGCACAAAGTTTAATATGGAATTTTGAGTGGGTGCTGCCTACAATTACACACTGCATCTGTGCTCTGCACTGGGCAAAATGGAAAAGCAGCGCTGAGGATGCCTGGTCTTGTGTGAGGTTTTCCGCGAGGAGGCTGGCAGGGTGCAGGTTTCAGGCGGTAAGCAGGTGTAGCCTCGCTGCCTCCAAAGAGAAAAGAAAATAATGGAAAACTCTAACATTCATTTGGAGGCCTCAAAGGCATAAAAAACCCAATTCCAACTGTTATAGGTCCCTGCAGGAGTCTACAAAAGAACTAAGCTTTTTAAGTAAGAAAACTAGATTTTGGCCCAGAGGGCCCTGTCATTGCTGCTTAATAGATGAAACTCTTTTGATACAAATATGCTGTTTACTTCTCAGCTTCAGCTTTCATAAAATATAACCTTTTTATGATTTACGACCCGAGAAAAAGTGCAGGATGGATTTTTAGCTCTGAATTGGTTGAATGTCAACAAGAAAAATATAGATAACATATAGAAATAGCAGGGTGTTAATGCCACACAAAATGATGAAATCATTTTTGTTTAGAAAAGTTAAGTTTGTTCTTCAAGTTCTTTGTGAGTGAAACTGAGGAAGTGTTTTGCTGGTAGAGCCACGGGGAGCTTTGCATAAGGCTCTTTTTCTCTTCTCTAAGATGGAGGTGGTCTGCCTAGAAGCGCTAAAAGTGATGACATAGAATCCAGATGTGCTCCCAGGGAGGGACAGATGGTGCCACACAGCTTGTGAACCTTCTGGTATTGCCCAAAACCTGCCTCAGTTTTGCCCAAGAATGCTTCAGAATCATTTGTTTAGCAACAAATCCAAGTTTAAGGCCTTGTTCAAAGCTAAGCTTATATACAGACTCTTGCTACACATAGTGGTTAGTAAAACCAAAGGCCAATTAACAGCAGTGACAATCTACCTTCCTCTATTTGCCCAAGGTATTGTTTCTTCCCTCTTGACAGCCATAGGGCTGCCTGGAGACAAGTTGAATATATAGAGATGACTTAATATATTGGGCAGTGGTTAAAAACAAACGCCAGCAAAGTGTGGGTGATGTGAAATGAGAATGGCAGCATCAGAGCTCTGCAGACTAAAGGCAAAAATGTGAAGATGAGGGAAGCACTGCTGCGAGAGGGCTGCACAGGTTCCCTTCTTTAGGGGTCCCTGCTTTCTGTTATCTGTTTTGGAGCTTCTTTGCTTAGCATCAGCAAGGTGCTGGCTTTCCAGGTGGTTTCTCATGTTGTTTGGGAGCCTGATGAACAACAACAGCAACAAGAAGTTGATTTTTCTGGATGCTTGGGGAAATAGCCTGATCCTAGACAGATTGCCCAGGAAGTCTCTGAAATGACTTAGTCTGCCACAGAGGCAAGGTTGTGAACATTGACAAGGTTTTCACTTCTGGCTCTTCCAACTGTTGCAGAAAGAGACATTTACTGGTGTGTGGTCTCTGAACACTGTGGCCAAGCAAATTAAACTAGCAAAAATTTCCAGCTGCTCAGCCCCACACACCCAGCTGCTCAGCCCCACACACCCAGCTGCTCTGCCCTGCTCTGTCACAGGGTATTTATTAATCAGCCAGGGCATGTGCAGCGTGCTCAGCAGCAGTGGCTGCCAGGGGCATCAGGCAGCTGACACCTAGCAGCCACAGGGCTTCTACAGACCACAGACACAAGTTCTGGTGGTGGAAAACACCATACTCCACTAACCTGGGTGCTTTCCCCTTGTGTGTTACAGAAAAAAGGAAGCTGAAGAGAAAGCCATGGGAGAAACTGGTGGAAAGCCATGGAAAGGGCAATGCTGCTGGAATGTTACCTGCCTCAGAGCCTCTTCCTGGGGTCTGAGGAGAGAAAACCAACTTGGAACACCGATTCCTGACCCTTTGTGCAGAAATGCACCCCGAGCAGAGGTAGGTAGAGCAAAACCAAGGCTCTCCAGGACAACATTTTCTGCATGAGAGGGACTGGCAGATGCTGTCCATGGAATATGGGATCCTGCCCCAGAGCAAGGAGTCAGGCAAAAGCCCTGTCAGTCCAGACTGTAAGTTCTGAGGGCTTGGCTTTCCTGTGGTTTGTTGAAATAAGCAGGAAGAGCTGGCTCCTGTTTTAAGAGGCTCAGCCTCTGTTGGATGTCACTCACCTACACCCAGAGAAGCCAGCTGGTCTCTTACAAAGAAGGGGAAAATAATGCCCTTGACCCAGCCTTTGGGCTGGAAGAACTGAAAAGAAGCAGCTTACATTGGCCTTAAACATAGTATCATAGTATCAGTCAGGGTTGGAAGGGACCACAAGGATCATCTAGTTCCACCCCCCCTGCCATGGGCAGGGACACCCCACACTAGATCAGGCTGGCCAGAGCCTCATCCTCTTGCTCAGCTGCAGGGCTGCCTCCTGCATTAAAGCTATGGTGAAGCCCTGCCAGAAATCTGAAAAACAGTACTTTTGCAGATGGCCTCAGGACAACTCCTGGGCACTGGTGGGGTGGCAGGAGAGAAGTCTCCCTTGGAGTCCTTCTTTCTGTACAGCTTATCAAGCCCAGTACTCACCTTTGGCTGGTGATGGCTGATGGGGATCAAGTCCTTGGTGCCCCAGGCCAGAGGCGCTGAGCAATGTGGTGGTGAAAGATCTCCAGCTGATGGCTGCTCTGGCTCACTTGCCACAGGGAACGCTTCCTGGGTGTCACTTTTTCAGCTTCTTGAGCACAACCTAAAGCCTTTAGGGCTGGCTGTGGTTTCTAGCAAGTATTTGAGACCATGAACAAAGCAAACAAAAATACATCCTGGAAATACACCCCTGAAATCCACAAATACGTGAAGAGATGTCAGTAATTGCATGTGGGGTGACCAGAAGCCTTTGGGCTATTTTTCCCTCTGTGTTGACTTCTGGAAAGCCTGTTATTGAGGAAGGTTTTAAGCATGTGGATGAAATTTAGTGCATAGTTTAAGTGCTTACCTGAATGCCTGCCTTCATTTTCCTGCTAGGCAGTCAGTCAATATCTGCACAGAGCTCTGCAAAGGCCAAAGAGGAGGAGGAAGGAAGGCAGACAAATATGGCCATCACCCACATGTGCAAAGCTCATCAGGCAGCAGACAAAGTAAACATTTGCTTGAGGGCATCTCCAAAAGCATGAAAACAAAGGAATGCTGCAGAATTAAACTTGCCTGGAAACTTGCCCTGATGACTTATTGGAAGCAGAGCGTAGGAAATACCCAGGTTTCTCAGGCTGGCAGCTGCTCAGCTGTCCAGGCTGAGAGAGCCACCTCAGACTGAGCAACAACCAGCCTGGGTCACTCTGAGGCACGGTAGGGACTTTAAGTAGACAACCTGAGTACCCTTTGATTTAATTTGACCTTGTGATTTTGGGAGGTGGAGCAAATGACCCTTTCTGTGCTCTGCATGGAAGAGTTGCAGGCAAGGCTGCCACCTTTCATGCCATTAGGAACTCGCCCGCGGTCATTCCACCCAGCCTTTGACAAAGTGCTCCCACCCTCCAGAGAGCCAGCTGCTCTGATGGGTGCCAATGTTTGCACTAAAAAGATGTTTCTCCTTTTCTGCAGTCCTTTACTTTGTGCCTTTTGGTTTATAGAAATTCCTCCCCCCAGTTATTTCAGGGTTTCTTTTGATAAGGAAAGAAAAGTCTTTGCTTAATAAGAATGCAGCAGAAAACTTCCATCTAAATGCTGAGTGCCCAATGGCACATCTGGCAATGTGATTCATTGGTGCTAGGAGTATTCATTTTACTTGGGAAACTCATTTAGCTGAAGGCATTGGGCTCATGTCCTGCTTGGTGGCCTTTGGATAAAGTGAATTTACTTTACTTGTCTGCTCTGAAGGCTGGAATTTTGGTAGTGTTCCATTTTCAGGTAAAAAAGCAAAGAACTGTTCAGATATTCTCTTGAAGCTGTCCTGAAAAGTGGCTGATAATGACAGAATCATAAAGGTCATGTGCTATTTTCTTTCCATAAATCTGGCAGTGGAAACATTACAGCTTCTCCTGGTCTTTATCTTCTCTCTTGCTGCAGTGGGGGTGTCAGATTGGTTTTGGCTCCTGGGAAGTCCTAAATGTTGGAAATAAAATGCAGAGTGCAGAAGAGAGCTGCTGCACCTTCCTGCTATTGAAGGCTGGGACTGGGAATGGCAGCTGGTAGGAAAGCAGGATTATTACAAGGGGAATGCTGGCAGAAGACCCTCCCAGTCCTTTGGAAAGGGTGCCTTGCACTGCTAGGAATGTGAAGGGTGACAAAGCCTGTCAAGTAAAACAAGGACAATAAGATGGACATAAAATTAGGTCTTGCATTTTTGGTGCTAACCTGTGCTGAAACAAACTGGAGGCTGCTGGAGTGTATGATCTGCCCAGTCCCAGTCATCTGAAAGAGCCTGTAAGCAGGTCCCATGGAGGCACCAGAAAACCCAGCCAAAGCAGATCTGAAATCAAGTCATGAAAGAGAGGACACTCAGCAACCATCTCATCTCATCTCACAGCTGTGGATCACAGGGTCCTCTGCAGCCCTTTGATTTGGGCCTTGCTAGACTGTGCTGTGTGTCAGAGGGGGGTTGTGTGTGGAGCAGTGGTACAAAAGCAGGCTGGAGTGCTGCCTCCAGGCACAAAGCACCTTTCATCTGAGCCTACCTGAGCAGCTGCCTGGGCTCTGCTACTGGCAGAAGCTGCAAACTGCCACAGCTCTGTGGCTTCTGGATCAGCTCAAGGTAAGTAGAGCAGCCCACCCCTGCTTTTTAATTTGGCTACCTATCTTCTCTGAAAAGTGAAAGAAAAATAAACCAATGGCTTTGAAAGCGTTGCTCTAAGAGCTGTCAGAAGTCCATCTAAACCAAACTGAGCTCCTTGTTCTGGTTTAATGTGTCTTTCCCCCCTAGCTTAGAGCTATATGTTTTTAATAGGAAGGGCTGATGTACACAAGGGAGGAGGCATGGAACAAGGGTGGGGTTTAGATTTCAAGTGTGATAATGATTCCTCAGTGCCTCTCACTTTAGATGCTCTCATACTGCCCTCCAAGTGTCTTTGTGTCATGCACTCCCCAAAGGAGCTCATAGGAGCTGATGGAGTGAGGATGTCCATGGAGGGGAGAGCCCTGGAGAATGAGGTGCTCCACAAGAGCTGCTTGGGATTGTTTCTGCAGCCAGCCAGCTTCTGAGCCTGGTTTTGCCTGAGTGCTGAGCCTGCATTTGTGGCTGGTGTAGATGTGAGTGAGTGTGAGTCAGTGGCTTTTGGCAGGTGGACAGCTGAGGTTGCTTACCCCAGGCACAAACCTGGCCAGGAGCTGGAGTTTCTTCACACACATGGGGTCACGGCCACGGCTGTGACGTTTGCCAGGTTAATAAACCTATTGGTCAGGGATGGAACCGAATCCTTAATTAAAGGTAGTAACCATGACTGAGCCTGTAAACACAGCATCTGTTTGCATTTTTAGCACTGTGTGACTTTTCTAATGCTGTGGCCTGGTTACAAGTCCCCTTGGCTCAGTGTCCAGATTCTTCTGTCAGCTAAGTCAGCATCCGTGCTACTCCTGAGGCTTTGCTAGTAACAAAACTAAATTAACCTGCAACCTTAGTTGTTGTTAACGGAACTGTCATAGCTGATGGGATACCTTCTCATAAGTAAGCATGAATCACAGAATGTTAGGGGTTGAAAGGGACCTCCAAAGATCATCCAGCCCACCCCACCCCCTGCCAGAGCAGGATCACCTAGGGCAGGGCACACAGGAATGCATCCAGGTGGGTTTTGAAGGTCTCCAGAGAAGGAGACTCCTCAACCTCTCTGGGCAGCCTGCTCCAGGGCTCTGCCACCCTCACCATAAAGACGTTTCTCCTCATGTTGAGGTGGAACCTCTTGTGTTCCAGCTTATACCCCTGGTTCCTACCACTGGGCACCACCAAAATGAGCCTGGTCCCTTCATCTTGACCCCCACCCCTCAGATATTGATAGACATTGATCAGATCCCTCTCAGCCTTCTCCTCTCCAGACTAAACAGCCCCAGGGCTCTCAGTCTCTCTTCACAGGGGAGATGCTCAAATCCCCTAAGCATCCTCCTGGCTCTCCCTTGGACTCTCTCCAGCAGGTCTCTGTCTCTCTTGAATTGGGAAGCCCAGAACTGGACTCAGGATTGCAGGTGTGGACTCAGCAGGGCAGAGTAGAAGGGGAGAAGAACCTCCCTAGCCCTGCTGGCCACACTGTTCTTGGTGCATCCAGGGTGCTGCTGGCCCTCTTGGCCACAAGGGCACATTGCTGTCCCATGCAGAACTTGCAGTCCACCAGCACTCTAAGGAGCTGCTTTCCAGCAGGGTGACCCCCAGTCTGCACTGATTCCTGATGTTATTCCTCCCCAGCTGCAGGACTCTACACTTGTTCTCACCGAAGTTCCCAATCAGAGATGTTTCATTCTGGAGATGGCCTATCTGTTGTTCCTTGCTTTTGCTTTTCCTGTGGCCTTTTGTTTTCCTGTGGTCTAACTGTCATATGCTCATGGTTTTTGTACACCCAAATCCTCTAATTCTCTGCTTGTAAAATTCTTTATGCCTGAGGGTGGATAGTCTGTAACAGACAGCATTAATGACCTGGCAGCATGGTGTCTATAATTCACACAACTCTCTGTAAAGAGGCATTTAGTGATATAGAGGCAATGCCTAAATTCTTGGGGAAAAATGATGTGTTGCAGTCACCCCAGGGGAGTCACACTTATTTAATACCCATGGTGAGTTTGGTCATTTTTTCATGGCTGTTTTTGAGCCAAAGCAAGCATCCCGAAATATCTACTGATGGAACCAGTCCAGGTGAACTGCACAATCTACCTGAGGGGTGCTGTGCTATGCTCTCGAGGATCAGTTACATCAGCAGGTCAGAGGATAGGCTTTGGTGGTGGTGCAGATGCTGCTGAACACTGTGTCACCATCAGTGTGAATGAGCTACAGACTTGCCAAACAGCCAGAGGGGTGTGTGGCTGCTTTTACTTGTAAATGTTTCCCCACATTTGTGAAAATGAAACAGCCCTTTAATATCAAATCATTGCTAAAGCTTTCTTAATGAAATTGCTCTCCATTACCCAGGCTTTGTGCCTAGAAGTTTATTCCTGGTAGTGAACTTACTACTAAAGTGTAAGACTCCTCTGTTGCTGTGCTTGTTGGCCTGGGGAACACCGGGCAAGGTCAACCTCAGCTAAATCCTCTGCACGATTACCACACCTGGTGCCATCAGCTGGCATTGTAGCAAAGAGAGTGTGGATGAATTTTGCTCCATTTCTGAGCTGGAAGCATCATTCTATCAGAAATGGCCTCATGTTGGTAACCTTTCCAGTGGAAACAGAACAGGTCCTGTGAAGAGTGGTTGATGGAACTGGGCTTGTTTAACCTGGAGAAGAGGAGGCTGAAGGGAGACCTTATTGCTCTCTACAGCTCCCTGGAAGGAGGTTGGAGTGAGGTGGGGTTGGTCTCTTCTCCCTAGTAACAAATGATATACTGGGAGGAAATGGCCTTGAGTTGGTTTAGGTTGGATGTTAGAAGAAACTTCTCCACTGAAAGAGTTCTCAGCCACTGGCACAGGTTCCTCAGGGAGATGGTGGGATCCCCATCCCTGGAGGTGTTTAAAAGAGGCAGAGATCTGGTGCTGAGGGACATGGTTTAGCACCAGCCTTGGGAGAGCCAGAGAATGGTTGAACCCAATAATCTCCAAGGTTGGTTCCAACCCAAATGATTCTGTGATTCCAGTGCCAGCCTGTCCTTCTTTTGGCTCCCCAAGCCAGACCTACATTCTGCACCATGACAAGGCTTTGAGCCTTGTGGCTCTAACAGCGCCATGGGGCACTAACAAATGGGATTAAAGCAGTCAGTGGTGTAGGGATTTCTTTCATTCCTTTGCAGCAATATCCCCAGTGGATGTAAGAGGTCTCCATAGGTCCCTTACAGGGTGACTGGCAGCACTGCTCTGGCAGAGGTGACAAACTTACCCTGAGGCTTCCCAGTTCTCTTCCACTGTTGTTATCTCCTGTTGAGCTGAGACCTACAGTCTCCTTCACACAGGAGTGACAATCACCTTGCATGTGTTTGCTCTCCCTCATTTGCAGTTTGAGGCTTCTGGAGAGCCTGCAGCTCAGGATTTGCTCTCTTTGCAGGGAAGTGCTCAGTCGTGGACCTGAATCTGGGCCTTATGGTAGAAACAATATATAGAGAGAGGAAATGCTGGGAAGAGTAATAAAGAGCAATCTTCCTGTGAGTAAATACAAATTACAGAAGGAAACAATAATCAATGCATTTTACAGTTCAAGAGTTCAGCACAGGCTGTTCCAGCACAGTGCAATGGATAGGAAGCATCCCTGGATTATGAATTCCCACGTTTGTGTGGAAAGAGAAGTGAATAACTGGAACAAGAGTCATGTTGCAAGAATGTAAAACCAAGCTGGACTTAATGGTGTGCTACATTTAAAAGAGTGATGTGGTGCAAAGAGTATTCACTTTATCTTTTCCTTCAAGCTTGGCTGCCTGCAACCTGTTAATTCAAAAGAAAGCATTTTTCTCCATTTCAATCAGCAATACAATGCAAGATGCATTGTGCTTTGTTGCCCCGGATCCCAGGGCCCCGTGCTGCCGAACAGCACTGAGCCATGGATGGAAATCAGTGGTGCTTCTCATCTGGGTTGGGAGAGCCCAGGCTGGACATGACAGAGAAGGGCATGGTGATGCACTGGTGTCCTATCACAGAATCCCAGCATGGTGGGGTTGGCAGGGACCATCCCAGCCCCCCTGCTAGCACAGGGTCACCCACAGCAGCTTGCCCAAGACTGCAGTGCCCAGGTGGCTCTGGAATCTCTGCAGAGAAGATGACTTCACAACCTCTCTGGGCAGCCTGCTCCAGGGCTCCAGCACCCTCACAGGAAAGAAGTTTGTCCTCATCTTCAGATGTAAACTCCTGGGTCCCAGCTAGTGCTCATTGCCCCTTGTCCTGTCACTGACGAGAGTCTGACCTGATCCTTGTGACACCTGCCCTTTAGTTATCAATAAGCATTGAGAAGATCCCAAACATACTCTTGCAGTTATCAGTCAGGGACTGATCTCCAGCCCTGGTCCCCTTCATCTCTGCATCCATTTCCAAAGAACTTATTTGATGGAGTCATCAGAGGTTCCTTTGAGAGAAGGATGTGCCAGAAGGTTGGAGTAGTGTAATTAGCTTCCAGTCTCGACTGCCATGAATGCTCTGGGGCAGGTAATACATGAAGGGTCTACACATCCCCGGAGAGGAAAGCAAGGCTGGATGAACCTGAGGTCTCCTGGGAAGCAGGGGATGCAGGTTGTGGATTTCCCTGATGCTTCCCTATGACAAGAGGAAATGTTCAAGAGCAGTTTGGTCTGGGCAGGAAGCCTGGCCTTTGTACAGCTAAAAATCTCATTAGCAAAGGATTGCAGGCACCTTGCAAGAGAAAGAGGTGAAATCCTGGTTTGGGTAAAACGTTCCTGCTGTCAGGGATGGGCCATTTTGCACTAGCTGATGGTCTTCTTCCCAACTGAGGCGTCTCATGCATAATGAGGATTTTGATTTGATGCTACCCATCCCATTTTCCAGGTTAGCATGTGTTTTAGCCACCAGTGAAGGCTATCTCTTCCCACGCATTACAGACTGTAGGCTGGTACATCCTATCTACCTGATAATGCAATCCAGGACATTATGGAGGAAAAATCCCACTGACTTCAGTGTACTTTCTAAAACCTACATTAAGGAAGCTATAATTTAGAAAAATAGTTCCTGCAGTGTCACCTTAAGAATGAACAATTTTGAATGGGAAAAAAATAATAATAAAACCCCCCACCAAAAGGATAAATTTTGAGTGCTTGGCATTGTCAGGCAAATACCATTCCTATAATCTTCATCAAACTCAATCTCACACAGATAGTAACAGTTGTGCCCTTGTTCTAATACAGCAGAGCCATTTTGTTAATTTCCCTGCATTCTGCGAGGTGCATGGAAAATACATTTCATGAGCAGGTGCTCTCTTACTTTATATAGGAAGTATTAAAATTGATACCACTTTCCTTTAATAAGAGCAGATAATGGCACAAAATCTGAATCTATTATCAAGAGGAAGAAAGTAACAAGGACAGACAACGAAACAAATGTCATTTTTTCTTATTACAACACTCACATTTCAAACTTGTGGAGTGTCTGTGCTTTACTTTGTAATAACCACCCTGGCTGCATAATGCCAGGAGAGAGATTGTTTAAAAAAGAAGAAGAAGAAGAAAAAAAATCCCTGATAGCCTATTCAGGGCTGTGTCTTTGTGTCCTCGTGGTAGCCCATCTCTTTAAGTAGGTTGAGTTGAACAACCACCCAGCAGGTGAAAAAAATGTTCTGCTAGTAGCATATTGCAATCTTTCATTAAATGGTTACCAAATAATCCTCTGTAGTGGTGAGAAAGGAATGCATTTCTACCTGCTGGCAGATGTCTCTGCAAAGTGCAAGGTAACAGTGCTGTGTGGATATAGAGCGATGCTGCCAGTGAAGCTCTCTGCGTTTCCTCCGGTCCCCCTCTCCCCCAGCGTTTGCGATGTGCCTGCAAAAATCAGCCGGCAGAACGAACACAAACGACAGTGAGCAGGCAGGCAGCGATTTCCACCCCCCAGTGCATGCAGTGTTAGGGCCTGAGCCTGCAAGCTGTGATGCTGCATCCGTAGTCAGGGTAATTTCCACACTAACATTGTGTGCACCAGCCAGATCTCTCACCAGAATGGAAGTGGTTTATGGCTGAGCTGAGGCGAAGGGAAGAACTCTGATATTCAGCAGCAGATTGTGCTTTCAGGATTGTCATCAATTTGTGGTCTACTTCTGGTGTTTTTTAAATGGGGAGATACCAAAGCTCCTTCATCTGCAGAAGGGAATGAAAAGCATGTGACAGTAAGAATAAATGATTAGACATGGAGGTTGTTTTGTGCATGAAATCTGCTGCTGCACACCAACAGTGGCACAGAATCAGAGAATGGTTTGGGTTGGAAGGGACCTCTAAAGGTTATCTAGTGCAACCCACTGCAGTTAAGGAGGGACATTCCCCAGCAGACCAGAGCCCCATCGAGCCTGTCAAGCTCTACCACCTCCCTGGGCAACCTGTTGCAGTGTTCCACCACCTTCATAGTAAAGAATTTCTTGCTAGTGTGCAATCTAAATCTGCCCGTCAGTTTCCAAGTTTCAAACCATCGCCCCTTGTCTCCTACACAGTCCTGTGGTCTTCCTTCATCTCTCAATGGAGTCTCCATGCTTGACAGGTTTGCCTGACGTGATCCCAAATTCTGGCTTCTGTACCCGGATGAACCTTCCACAGCAACACATCCCTGCTGAAAGCTGCACTCAAGTCCTGATGCTCCACTCACTACTGCTACAGCCTGGGCTGGGGATCAGTTCCATTTGTATCTGAGCACAGCCCTTGTCTGCAGCAAAGCTGCTCATCTTCTCCTGTCTTTCAAATTCACAGTCTCCAGCTGCCACCTTCTGCAGGGCTGCCAGAGGAAGCTGGGTGCCCTGGCACTGAAGTAGCCTTGATCCATTCAGCCTTTTAGCCAAGCATTCAGAACTGGTGTCTTACCATATCAGAAAGGACCAAGTCAATTAAGATGGGCAGCAAAGGAAACAAAAGCAAACAAACACGAGCCCCTGCTGAAGAGCTTCACCATGAAGTTTTGCCCGTCAGGAAATTTGGGCTGGCTGAGTTATTACCTCTCACAGCCCAGCATTCATAGGGGAAATCCCAGCCGAGCCTTGACTGCAGCTGTGTGAGTGGCATAGCCATAATTAACTCTGCCTTCAGACAACTTCCATTAATATTTGAAGGATTTTTTAATTAAAATAATTGTATTTATGAAAAAGGCTTTCTCCCTCAAGTTGTTGCAGACAGAAAATATTCCAAACACACTTCTTTCTTTTTTCTCCTCTCCCCTCTTTTTGATTGTAATTCTCATCTGAGCAGCAGCTTTCCTCCTTATCTTAATTTTCTTCCCTTGCTAGATCCCCATATTTTCTTCCAGGCCATCAAAGATGAGCGTTGCCCTCTTTGATTTTGTGTCTTGTCAAGTTTTGGAAGCCCTGTGGGGAAAATCTCATATTTATCATCTCAGAATCGTCCAGCCCCCTGCTCAGACACTCAGCCCAGTATCAAGTGTCTGGGTTTATGGAATGGCAGTGAGGTGGCATTCCCAGGCTTGCTGCAGGATGTCCTCAAGGCCTGGGAGCAAACTCTCTCGTTGTCAGGACCAGGGAGCAATGAGCACAGGAACCCAGGAGGCTCTGTCTGAACGTGAGGAACATTTTCTTTGCTGTGAGGGTGACAGCACTGGAGCAGGCTGCCCAGAGAGCTTATGAAGTCTCCTCTGCAGAGATTCCGAACCCATCTGGATGTGATCTTGGGCAACCTGCTGTGGGTGGGTGGCTTGGACCAGGTGATCTCCAGAGGTCCTTTCTCCAGAGATCCCTTCCATCCCCTACCCTGCTGGTGTTCTGTGATTATTTTTATCTTGACATGCATCATTTTTACTAATTCAAATGCACCTGGAAGTCAGAACATGCCCTTTATGTTTCACTTACAAACAAGACACATCACTCACCCTGGGTGCAGATGAAGCAAGAAGATACCTGGGAGCAGGATGCTGCCTTTTGGAGGAAGAGATTCGTGCAGGCTGAGTCTTCAGAGCGCTCTGCATTTGACTTCCCAGTCTGTCACTGAAATGGTGCCAGACCAGCATGCCACTGCTGACACGTAGGGGGGCAGGTGACCGGTCACAGGCACATCGTCACCTGCACCAGTGGGTGACGGATCTGTTTCTCCTGTGCCTACAGCCCCTGCAAGTTCTCACACAGACAATACTTCAGTGTGCGATAACTTATTGAGGGACTGCACTTCTGATAGAAAAAACTCTTTGTGCACAAGGAAAAGCCCAGCCTGAGTGATTCAGGCAACCACTGCACAGGGATGGAAGGCAGAGTCTGCCATCCAAAACAAACGAGACCCCATGCAGATGCTTCTATTGACTTATACTTGAATTAATTTAATCTTTATTTTATTTTATTTCAACTCTGCCTTAATTTTTTATTATTTTTTTTCCCCTCTGGTAATCCTCTGCCCAGAATATAACGTGGGTAACTTTTGATCAGGCTCATCATTTGAATAATCAGCCATTTAGTGACATGTCTAGTCCTGTTTAATGACTGAATCTGTAAAAGTATGACCTCAAGCACTGGTTAACTTTAAAATAGCTGTGCCCACTGCATGACATAGCCAACAGGAAACCATTAGAGCTCCAGCAATTACCATTTCCATCCATCGACGAAGTCCCTATTTTATTTTAATCTGCTTAAGTACATTTTCTGCACGAGGTTAAAATATAAATCCCTTCTCCTGAACAAGACTGGTTTTCTGGCTGACTTGAGAGCACAATTTACAACTGATTTAATTTGTTCTTCACAAACATTCCTAATGACATTACCCTGGTGCATATACTGACTGCCTCCTCTTATTCCATTAACTCCCAAATCGGGTTTAAAGACCATATTGATGCTAGATGTTATTATGGGTGATTATCAAAACAACAGACAATGGGGCAAAGTGTTTACTAACTGGTTTATATATAATTTCTGTAATAACTACAACAGATGGTAATGCTACAAACAATAAATCAGGCTTTTCACTGCTGAAATAAATTGGCAGCCTGCAGTACAGAAATGCTGTATGTAACCATATACAGATGCTTCAGTCATCAACTGTATTGTTCATCTTATTAGAAAATGGGTCTGTTACTGCTATTACAGGAAATCTTTCCATTTGCAATTACAAATGTATATTTTCAATTAAAATTGGTTTTAACTGCCAAACTGGTTTAAGTATACTTTAACCTTTAATTACAAATAGAGTTATCACGTACTGCCAAACTGGTTTGAGGCATTTGTTTGTGTCTGTGGAAGTTCCTCCTCAAATTGGGTTTCCACTCCATAAATATATTCCTGCCCTTCAAGAATCCTCTGGCCAAAAGGCACTGGCAGCAACTTTAGGAAGTTAATTCAATAGTAGCTACATAAAAGGATGCTTTATTTGACAGCGCTTAAAACAGTATCAAACCTGCAATTAATTCCATTCACTTTTGTTTGCAGTAATTTATCAAACCCTTGTCTCTCTACTCTGCTTTCTTTCCAGCTTCTTTGTGGGGAGCTGATTCCATGTCTTTGTACTCATGTCACCATCTCCTGGTGTCTCAGAGCTCCTGGACTGTGGGGAGATACCCTGCAGCTGCTTTGCCAGCGATTTGGGGAGGGAAGTTGGTTTGTTCCAACATTGCATTGGAGCAGGCTGCTGAGAGAGGTTGTGGAGGTTCCTTCTCTGCAGAGATTCCAAACATGCCTGGATGCTGTGATCCTGGGCAAGCTGCTGTGCGTGACCCTGCTCTAGCAGGGGCTTGGACTGGATGATTTCACAGAATCAAGGTTGGAAAAGACCTTTGAGATCATGAAGTCCATCCTATCACCCAACACTATCTAGTCAACTAAACCATGGCACTAAGTGCCTTGTCCAGATCTTCCCCTACTCAAATTTGGACCTGCTGCTCAGAGAACTGCTCACGGTAGAGCAGTGCAGCTCTCCTGCTGGAAGAACTCTCTCTTCTCTTTACTGTTCTTCATATCTCCTGCCCTTGTGCCTGGAGAACAAAGGGTTTCCATCTCGTACTCAGATTGTCTCCATACTCACATGGGAGAGACCACAGGGTTCATTGGGGCAGGGACTGTTCCTGCTTAGCTGTAGGAGAATTCAACTCTGCCAGCTAAACCCCCTGGCTCCTCTTCAACCCAGCAGTGTCCTGGCTTCACACAGCCTGCTCTCAGAAGCAAGCCCCCTCCCCCACACACAGATGGGTGGGAAAACAACCCCCAAAAACCCTTCTGGGCTGAGATAAAGAGTTTGCCGAGATGGTAATGCTATACAATTACCTTGCAGAAGCTGTGTGAGTTTCTTTGTTTATTGAACTTAATAGTGGCCTATCAAAATCACATTTGGGCTTGTCAATGAATTATCTAATATCCAGGAGCAGAGGAACATCCTGAAAGGAGCCACATTAAGCACCTAGCAATCACTGAAAGTCAACAATTCACATCTGAATATTATTTTCATCTCCATTCCTTCTCAACAACACTGGTTTCACAGGCTGCCCCTTTTCCACCCCACCCACCTTATTTTCCCCCTTTTTCCCCTCAAACCCAGGGCACCTGGGCTCTGTTGGAGTCTCCTCCCACCCCAGGTGTGGCCCTCCCCACCCACTGCCCTATTTAATCCCCACCAGGAAGGGCAGCAGCCCTAAGCTGAGCCCATCTGGGCTGAGGATCCTCCTCTCATCTCTGGTGAGTGCCCTTGGTGCACACTGGGTGATGGTGGTGGTGACTACAAAGGCCGGGGGGCCTGGTGGCCCCCCGGCTGTTAGGGCCAACATTGATGACTACTCCACTATCATCCACGGGTGCTGGCTGGGGCTCCCTGCTGGGACTGAGCTTCTCTGGGTGGTGTCTTGGCTGGTTGAGGGTCTTGCCTCTGGGCTGGGTGGAGGAATGGCAGTGGTGGAGCAGGAGCTGCTTTGGAAAGATGAAGGGGGGAGGTGGGGGGGTTAAGCTAGATGACCTTTAGGAGCCATTTCCATCTCTGATGATTCTGTGACCTACTAGACACATGGCAGATGGACAACATCTCAAATGCTGTGACTCAGCACTTCCAGAGGAAGGAGTGAACAACCAAAACCCACCAAGTTCCAGAGGTCCCTTCCAACCCTCATCATTCTGTGATCCTGTGATGCTTTACTGCCTAGGCAGTCACCTGGTTGCTGAAGGCTGTTGCTGTATCCTACAGGATAAATCCCACTGGGGCTCATCAAACACAGAGCACAGCCCCCTTGCAGGTCTGCCTGCTGCGAGCATGGATGCACTGCGTCTGGATGCAGGGGATGCAAATTCTCTCTGCTGTGTATGAAAAAGACAAGCCCAGCATTATAGAGATCTTTAATTAGAATGCTGCAAAGGTGCAATCTGATTATTTGCTAATTGCCTTTCCATATTTTTCCAGGCCCTCACAAAGCATGGGGGATACTAAAGAGCAAACAGTGCTTTAAGGCCACGGTACAATGTGACAACAGTGATAGATATGCTAATTTCTTCATTCACTCCACTTCACTTCTTTTATTCTTTCCAATTAAAGCAAACGCTACTGAAACTGTAATTAAGCTAGTCCCGTGGCCCTGATTGCCTGCTGTTTTAATGAAACCCTATTGATTTTCCTTTTATTCCTAATGGCCACACATGGTGCTCAATGGTCAAACACAGGGACGCCACAAACTTCACAAAAGAGCTATTTGTGTGAGGTCTCTCTATATAGTGTCCCCCCCCCATCTGCTTGAGGAGATGCACCTTTGAGCAAACATATTACCATTAAAAAGAAATGAGGAGAAAAAATTACCAGGAGTCTCCTGTAGCTGCCATCAGCTGCACACAGATGTGGCACAGTCATGATTCCCAGCACACTTCTAAGCTTTATTCTATCTCTGGGAAAGAACGTGGGGAACATCGTATCCTCTCCGCAGGACATTATCAATCACCCCAGCAATTTAGGATGTAACAGGCTCTCAGCACTTTCTGATTTGTTGATAATTTTATTGAGGAATTCATTCTCACTGCTAAATTTCACTGAATTATTTTTCTGGTTTGCCTGGAAGCAGTGAAAAAGACAAGGGAAAAGAAACACTCTTTCAGAATCCCATAAAACACGTGTTATCCCTAGAAATTTATTATTCACCAATGGGGATTGTTCTGCCAGGGAATTAGGTAGTTAACAGGGTACAGCTCTCCTGTGCCTTCAGAGTCATGCTTAGGAGCCAAGTGTGTTGAAGGAGGCACCAAGCCTCACCACTAATGAGTCTATCCAGCCTCTCATAGCACACTGCAGCAGAAACTCACGGTGTGGCTGGGCACCTCTACAGGAATATTAAAGGTCTGACTGCTCAGAACACCAATCTGTGGGATCCCATTCCAGTTTTGCTTGAGGAAAAAAAATGGTAATAAGGCAGTATGTTTTCTGACCAGTCTGGTAATAAGGAAGCTGTATCTGAAAATGTTTCTCTTCTGAGTGCCGGGGAGGATAAGCTGTAATTACACTCAGGATACACAAAATCAGAGTCAGCTTAGCAAATGCATAAACCACACATGAGCTGAGGCCCTGATCCATGCTCTGTGTGCTGAAAGGTTTCTTTTTTCTTCCTACATTTGTTCAACTTTAATTAACCATTCCTATTTCTTTCCTGGACCGAGGCCATAAGTTGGTTGTACAAGTGAAGCTGCTCTCCCTTCACAATCTCTTAATCAGCATCTCTAAATCACAAACCTTGGGTTACAGCATTGGCAATCTGTGGGGGAAGCATTTTCTCCCAAGAAATAATAGGTTGGGAGCTTGGCACTGGCTGCTCTGTAAGGCTCCTTCCAACCCAACCCTTTCTATGATGTAACTTGTTTCTCACACAATGTGGCTGTCCATGGTTCAAGCCAGTTCAAGTCCTTAGAGCATAGGTCTGTTTGGTTCTTGCCCCTAATCAATTTCCTGACACATTGTGGAAAAATATTTACCCAGGGTCCTAGGTCCTCATCCTGCAGCCTGATCTGCTTGAGCACATCCTTAGGCTTGCCAAGAACTGCAGCAAAAGCCTCCGTGGTGTCTCCTTTGTGGACCAGCTTGGGGGATCACAGAGGCAAAAGTTACATCAAGCCCAAAGCTGCTGAGTCTGACCTCACAAACAGGCCAGCCTGGACTCAAACAAGGCTAAATGACACCTTCATTTGTCCCAGGTGTGAGCTACTGAACAGGAGGGATTGTCTTGGTATGATGGGAACTGCTTTGATCCCATAGGTGAGGTCGACTGGGCCAAACTCCAGAGTAGATGAGGTGTAAATGTCAGAGTTTCCAGTTCAGCCAGTTGAGGTCACACCGTTTGCACTCAGCACAGCCACAGAGTCCTTGCTGGTTGCTGATCCATCATTGTCCTGCCAGTTGTTTAGCTCTGCACACAGCACAAGAAATCTTTCTTTAGCATTAAGTTCACTTCCAAGGATTAAGAAAAATGTTGATTAGAATCACAGAACTGTCAGGGCTGGAAAGGACCTCAAGGCTCAGCCAGTTCCAACCCCCCTGCCATGGGCAGGGACACCTCACACCACAGCAGGTTGCTCACAGCCACATCCAGCCTGGCTGCAAACGCCTCCAGGGATGAGGCTTCCACCACCTCCCTGGGCAGCCTGTGCCAGGCTCTCACCACCCTCATGGGGAACAACTTCTCCCTAGCATCCAGTCTGGATCTCCCCACTTCTACTTTTGCTCCATTAAAAGGTGGTTGTAAATTTTTGATAGAATTACCTTCCAAGGCTTAAGCTTCTCTTGCAGGAAGCTCAGCTCCTTGCCATGGTCATCCTCCTAGCACACTTTCAGGTGGGCAAACACATCCCCATGTCCCCCACACTGAGCAGGCCATCCTGCCTGCCTGCCTGCCTGCCTTATTTCCCAGCCTTCTCCAGCCACGCTTCCGATCACCTGCTCTTTGTGGCCACTGAACGTGAGCCACACTTCCATTTTACCTGCAGGCAGTAGATTTGTCCAAAGCCTCCTGTTAGCCTGCCAGCAGAGCAGGAACATCAGCTCTGTTTAATTAGATTTCCTCGCTGCGATGCTCATTCAAGGAGGGATAAATTCCCTGTAGTGGAAGCTGCGGAGTGCGCTGGGGCTCGTTAGCTCTGCAGAAGTGAATAGAATAAATAAAAACCCATCAGGGGAAAAAAGCTAAGGGTGGGAATAGTAGAAAATAAGACACCATCATGGCACTACTCAGCCCTGTCAACTGTTAACGCTAATCAGGGCAGAATTAAAAACGCATTTTCTGCCGAGATGTTTCACAGCCAAACCGGTTAAATACAGATTTTAGCAAAATTGAAAGCGTATTATAGGCAGATTTGTGGTCTCCAGCTCTGCCAGCGAGCGCTGAAAGTGTGATGAAATAGCAAAATTGCAGCCTAACCATCTATAGAATAATATTGTCAACTAATGGGTTGTAATAAAATAAAACCTATTATTAGGGTAAAACATTATCACACACACACACAGAGATAATGAAAAAAAATCAAAAAAATCCCAACTTTTATTTGTGGCACCTCCCCCTTAATGGTTTGAAGCATTTTGAAAGGTAATTTAAACAAGTACATCGGGTCCTTATTGAAACTGTTTCATCTCGCTAGCCGCTGGAAATGGCTTTAACCATCCCTGCGAACAAAAGCTGGCTAATAAGACAACAAAAAGCCTACAAAAGCACTGGCTCAGCATCGCTGCAGAAAAGCAACTAAAGACAGCCTGTAAATGGTCTGCTGCTGCTGCTGCTTCCCCCCCCCCCCCCTTTTTTTTTCTTGCATGTAATTAGATGAATTAAAAGGACAAAGTAGTTAATGTTGCTGTTGTCCGAGGCTCCCGGCTCTTTTCATACCGCCCGCTCTCGACGAGAGCCCGCGGCTCTCGCTCCAGCAATGCGGTGAAGAATGTTGGCAATAAGTAAAATTAACAAGCTTAATCTGTGAAGAATCTGGTCTGAGTCATAGATGAAATGTATCTCTAGCAACGAAAGGCTAGTAATTCCTGGTCTCCTTTTATATGCCTAATAAAACTTACAATAAATTAACTGCATTTTAGTTTGCGGCGCTGGCTCTATTAATCAGGGCCGAGATGTGTAGTCAAGTTACAATGGAAAGAACTCAACTGGGTGCATTTCAGTTATGCAATTAGGACCCATTGGCCCGGCTCTAATTAGGCCAGGGATGTTGATATTTCAAGTACTGTTTTATCATTAGGTTTCATTTCCTTGGAACACCCTCAATGGCCAAGTAGTGAGAAGGGTGGAGGATATTATAAGCAGGGGTCATCAGAAAGTCATTAATGGGAGTTAGGGAGGGAAGGGCTGACATCCATACCTCACCCTGTAAAATGTGGAGTTGTCTCTGGGAGACTCAGAGCCCCTCTGCCTTGCAGGGGAATTGCTGGCACCTGAGAGTGGCAGGATCAGGCTCCTGGCAAAGGACCAACCTTAGAGATGATTTGATGTTAGGAAAAGTTTCTTTGCTGCAAGAGTGGTCTGGGATTGGAAGAGGCTGCCCGTGGAGGTGGTGGAGTCCCCATCCCTGGAGGTGTTCAAGAAACTTGTGGCCATGGCAGCACTTCAGGACACAGTTTAGTGGCCATGGTGGTGTTAGGTTGACGGTTGGACTCGATGATCTTGGAGGTCTTTTCCAACCCAAACAATTCTATGATGATGTTGTTTAATTGTTAGCTGCTAGATTGGCATGCCCTGCCAAGTCCTGCAGAAAGGGTGTTCCTGACACAGAGCTGTTGATTTCTCACCACCTGTAAGCTCAGACAAACCCCAAACACCCATACCTGGCCAGTAATGAAGAGAAGATACTGGATCCTGAGCAGGCTCATCAGGATGACCACAGTGATGCTGGTTGGTCATCCCCACTCAGCTTCCTCTTGGCACAAGACTTGCTCTCAGTTATCGGTTCCACCAAGCAGGCTGAGTGTGATGTGCTGGAGGTGGTTCACCTCCCATCCACATGCACAGACCATGAACAGGAGACCTCCTCTGTTCAGCACAGATGTGGCTGCGGTCCCTGAATGGACCAAGCCAACAGCGAAGGTCAGATCAATCCAGGAGGAAGAAAAGCAGAAGAGCCATCGGTCCTCAGCAGTGCTTTCCTTGCCAAACGTCGGCTTCAACCTGCAGCTCCAAACAATACTTGGCCTGTTTGTAAAATATGACTTTGTTTCATTATGAAAAAAGAAATTACATAATTAAATTCATTATATCCAATTACTATATGATTCATCTGGTGGCTTAATGAAGCTGCACATTATCCTAACAAGATAAAGCAGAGGCACAGCATTTGATGAGACTGCAGGCATTCTGTGTCCTGCAGACTAGCTGGCTCATGAGCTATATGCAGGGCATTGCCTAATAGCATGGGTTGTGTTAGCTGGAGTAGGGAAGCTACGGCTTGCTCCTGTGATGTCTCACCCACCTCATTCTGAACATTTGCTGAAACAAAGAAGTTCAACTGCATTATTTTTCTCCTGTCCAGTTCCAGACATCTCCTCTGGACTTTGCCAAATCTTATCTGAGAGGGTGCTGGAGGCCTGGAGCAGGCTGTCGGAGAGGCGGTGAAGTCTCCTTCTCTGGAGAGATTCAAAACCCACCTGGCCACTGTGATCTTGGGCAAGCTGCTCTGGATGACCCTGCTTTAGTAGGGGTTTGGACTGGATGAGCTCCAATCCACATCATTCTGAGATTCTCTGATTATCTGATAGAAGAAGCAACCTCAAGAGGATCACAACAAAAACATCTGGGCAACTTTAGAGCCATCTGAAGGGAAGACATCTCGGCTGTAGAGGAGGTGGTTGGGCTTTGAACCAGTGCCCCAGCGGTGACTCACCTCGGAGCCTCCGCTGATAGGGGTATAAATATTTTAAACAGGATTTTGCAGAAGTGTAAAACTGAGTTTTCTCTCAAAGTACATTATCAGCCTAAAGAAGTCCATCAGCTCTGTCCTCCCAATAATTTATGACCTAATAAAAGGCTTCTGTCTTTGGAAAAACTGACAAAACCCCGTGGTTTTATCTTTTGGGAGTGAGATCAGCCAGCAGTGAAGGCTTGTCTTTCAAACCTGGTGTAAACCCATTCAGAATGGTCACCATCCTGAGCTAGTCACTAGCACAGGGAAGGGACAAATGAAAGACATTCAGCCTTTCTTTGCTTCCACCTAGGAGTGCCCTTCAGCTTTTCTCGTGACCATTTAGTATTTCTGGACAACTCTTGATACTCAGTGGGAATGAATGGGCTTGAAAATCATAAATTGTGAAAAATAGGTTTTGGAGACCTCAGAAAACTTGGAGGAAAAATGACATCTGCCTCTGTGGGAGAGCAATAGGAATGTTTTCAGCTCCCTGCTGAAGGATAAGGCTGATGTTGCTCAGACTGGAGGTGAAGTTCCTGATTTCTGCCTCCTCAACTGAGTGAACTTTGAAGACTCAGAAGAAAAAGGAGTAATGAGCTCCAGCACAATTAAGAGCCCTGGCTTTATTACTACTGGCAGTTTACTCCAGTGAGCAGTCTGTGTCTTTGCTGTTTCCTTTGGGAAGGGGATGTGCTGGAGGACATTGATGAGGCATTTAAAAACCTCTTCCCCAGATCAAAACTTATCAGCTCGTGACACAAAATCTGGAATATTTCCTGTGGCTAGGCCTTCATCATCTCCTAATTTGTTTAATTAATGTGAGAAAAACCATATCTGCCTCTGGGCAAGTTTGAGTTTTGGTCATTTGTCTTACCTTCTGTGAGTAGGAACTGCTTGGAAATGTAGGCACACATGGACTACAAGTGTGGAAGGAAGGACTGAAATAAAGCACGCTGATGGGCAGCTGGCAGAGCATCCTCAGCTGTATGTTCAGCTTGAGGAGGGGGGATTTAGACCAGATATTAGGAAGAAATTCTTTGCAGTGAGGGTGGGAAGACACTGGAACAGGTTGCCCAGAGGGGTCATTGATGCCCCCTCCCTGGAGGTGTTTAAAGCCAGGTTGAATGAGCCCTTGAGCAACCTGGGCTGGTGGGAGGTGTCCCTGCCCGTGGCAGAGGTGTTGGAACTGGATGATCTTAGAGGTCCCTTCCAACCCAAACCATCCTATGCTTCCCTTATCTGTTCCAGATGTCAGAATTACCAACAGACAGCAAGGTAAGACCCTAGATCTCGCCCAGAAGTCCTGGTGGCATGAAGGATGGTTCGATGAGGCCACAGCTCTCCCCAGAGATGCTAGAGTGATGAGCATAGGGCCCAAGCACAAGCCTGGTGCTCTGTTGTCATACACCTTTCCTGGTCACACCAGAGCAGTTTGGCAGGCAATGCAAACCTGCTGCCACATCCCCTTGAAGCCTCTGGAAGCAGAGAAGCTGTTGCAGGCTTTGTCTGTTTTCTTTTTGCCACAGCAGGGGAGCCTGGGTTGGTTAAAATACAAATGTGCAATGCATATCAGTGCTAGATCTGGAGACACACACAGCTGATGGGCAGAACAGGGCCTGGTGTATCCACAGCCACACAGGCACATTATGCATCTCCATTCAAAACAAGGGAACAATAGAAATTGTGCAGCTCTTCAATCAGTTGCCATGAGTGACAGCCCCCAAGAGCTGCTGGGATATCTTGAGAGACTTGCCTCTGCCTCTTTCCAAGGAGCAAGCAAAGGTACTGCTTGTTTCTGGGGCAGGGAAGTGAATGGAGGAAGCTATCAGATAGCCAAAGCGCCTCCCGGAGCAGCTGCTGCTCAGGACCATGCCGCTGTGTGCCTGGAAAGGAGCACAGCAAACACGCTGTGTGGTTAAGGGACAAGGTGTGGGGAACCTTCAGAAAATGTACTAAAGGCATAAGCAGAGAACAGGATGAGATTTCTGCCAGCAGTGAATGTCTTTATTAAAAGGCTGCAGTGCTGGAAATGATTGTTTAACCAAACTATCGGTGTGGATGAAATCAGGCTTGGCGGGAGCTTCTAACTCACACAGCATCTCAGGTGGGGTTTAACTCCTGTTTATGCTGTGTGGGGACATAAGAAACAGCATCACACTGTTCATCACTAGGAAAAACTGATCTTTTGGGGAACTAATCTTTGGTTGTCATGATGAAAAATAAGAGTAATTTAATGCAAAGCTCCTTACAAGTATGTCTCCTGCACCTACACATGTTTTCTTGGTGGGTTTTTTCCCCAGGAGAGCTTGTTGCACAGCAAGGGCCAGGAACCAACAGTAAACATTGCAGTGGTTTTCATGGCTGTTAAACCAAGTACTTGTAAACATCAGCAACTACACTCTCATGCAGAAGTAGCTTGATAAAGTATTGGTGGTCTTTAAGAAACCGGAGCCAGACACAGAGCTTGGCACGGTAAACACTGCAAGTGCACGAGGACTGTTCCAAGGTGTGCATAAAGATTCATCTGCAGAAGCTGCCAGCTCCTCCCACTGTGATTGTCCAAAGTACTTTGATTTTTGCTGGACAACTCTCCCAGAATCATAGAAGGGTTTGAGTTGGAAAGGACCTTCAAGATCACCTAGTTCCGACCCCCCTGCCATGGACAGGGACACCTGTTAAAGGACAGCCTTTGGCCCTACCATGGCACACCTTCCACTATTCAGGTTGCTCAAAGGCTCTTCCAGCCTGGCCTTGAAAGCTTGCAAGGGTGGTGTGAGCTTCTGGATTTATCACAGAATCATGGAATTGTCAGTTGTGGAAGGGACCTCAAGGATCATCCAATTCCAACCCCCCTGCCATGGGCAGGGACACCTTACACCAGGTTGCTGAGAGCCACATCCAGGCCTTGCTAGAGAGATTCATCTGCACAGTGCCATCAAGTCTTGGGTTATTTGATGGCACTGTGCAGATGAATCTCTCTAGCAAGGGCTGTGGAGGACAGTTTCAAACTTCCAAATAGAGATGTGCATTCCAATGTGCAGTCCTGGCACAACACTGACACGACACCAAGTTACTCTCTCTTCCTCATCTTTGGGTGTTGCTCACGAGATAGTTGCTGGTAGAAGGGCACACTGCAGCAAGCTGCTCTCCTTTGCAATTTGAGACTTCATTTTTTTCCTGGCTTCCCTTCATAAAAGCTTCCACAGCCAAAGCATCCCTGCTGGATAAAGCAGAGGTTTATCCTTGGTTTCTTAAGCTACTTGTAGCTTAAGGCCTTGCAGCCTCAAGAAGGAAGGTGGGAGACAGAACCAGAGAGTGAGGAAAGGGCTGTGTACAAAACAACAACAACGTGTAATGCACACCAGCTGAATGCCCACGTCCATCACCCATCAGTCCACCCAAAATGAGACTTCTTCACCATAAAAACAGCAACTGCTTGACGCTGGCATGACTCCAGTGACCCTGGCAGCAATTGTTTGGAGAGATCACTCATCAAAGACAATGCAAACAGACTCATTTTCTAGGAACTGGCCGGAGTAGGATGCTCCAAAGCCCACATCTCTCTAACTCTTGCTTTGTATCTTCTGGGATCACCTTGACATTCATCCCAGTTCTCAGGAAAAGGGAGATCTCCACAAAAATACCACAGAAGGGTCATCATGCAGAAACAGCTTAGCAGAGATCAGAAACCCTCTCTCTCCGTGGCAGGATGCTAGGTCAATCCAGATTCACAAAGGATGACTCACATCAGCTCCAGCCTCTGTCTCTCCTCCATAAAAACACTTTACAGCTCTATGATCCCTGCGGCACAGCCACCCTTTTGTGGAGAAGAACAAAGGAGTTTTGTCAGAGGGATGGGTTTATCTGTGCATCTCAACCAGCCTCACTCTCCAAGCTTTTCAAAGTTTGCCAGGTCCCCTGGTTTACTGTCAGGACTTTGGCTTCTCCTAGCGGTTTTGAAACGGTTGCCAAGACGATGCCTAGCCAAGGGGTTTGTCTTTCAGAGGCAGGCTTCAGCAGTGCTCTGCAAGGATCCTTTGCCTGCAGTGTGCACTGTCAGTGGTTCAGCCTGTTCCCCTAACCTGGACTGCTGGACCACCACAAGTGGCAGCAACACTGACCCACGCCTTCCCCCATGTGCAGTGTCTGAAACCATATAGGCTGAGAGACCTGGGGCTGTTGAGTCTGGAAGAGAGAAGCCTGAGAGGAGATCTCATGAATGTTTATCAGTAGCTGAAGGGTGGTGTTGAGAAGAAGGGGCCAGGCTCTTTTCAGAGGGGTCCTGTGATAGGATGAGGGGCTATGGATACAAACTGGAACACAGGAAGTTCCACCTCAACATGAGGTAAATCTCTTTACTGTGGAGGTGACAGAACACTGAATCAGGCTGCCCAGAGAGGCTGTGGAGTCTCCTTCTGTGGAGACTTCAAAGACCCATCTGGATGCATTCCTGTGTGACCTGCTGCAGGTGCTCCTGCTCTGGCAGGGGGGTTGGACTGGATGATCTTCAGAGGTCCTTTCTAACCCCTACTGTTCTATGATTCTATGAAAATGAGATCTCCAGCACTTGCAGGTGTCCCAGAGAGCTATGTCAGAGACTCTTATCAGACAGTTTTGTGTCTTAAGAAACAGTTCTCCTTCACCTTTATTAGGTCAGATCTTGGAAACAGTCACCTTCTCGTCTGTCCTTCCTGTGATGATGTAAAGCAGACTTGGCTGCAGAGCTAGCAAGTGCCTTAAAGAAAGCAACAAAAGGAGTCTGATTTCTTCACACACCTCAGCTCTCCAACATGATGTATAAGCAGCAGTGAGACTATAGCACAGTTCTGGGGGGAGAAAACTGCAACATTGGAAGATGTCCCAGGGGGGATCCTCACACCTGGAGTCCCCACCTATAGAGACTGCTACCACAGCACTATTTTTACAGCTCTGTGCTAGCTTCCCAACTGAACTCCACATGTTCTGCAATTGCATGCAGTAATTGAGCAAAAACTAGGGAGGCTGTCTTCATTGAAGGAAGCAAGAGGAACACCAGGGAAAGAATGCATGACTCACCTGGCTGCAGCAGCAGCTAGGGGATTTGCCCGCAGAGTGACAAGGACAGCAATAGTAGTTACCCAGGGCTTTGTCCTTAACCACCTGAAAGGTCTGTGAGCAGGAAACCATCAGCTTTGGTAAATCCAACAGTATGCTCTGAAACTCAACAAGAAGAGAAAACCACCTCCTGCTCATCAGAACTTTGTTGCAGGTGGAAAACTGCCAGTTACTTGAAAGCATGGTTTGAAAACACAGTAGCAAACTCCTGGTATCTTTGGCTTCACCAGCTGCTCTTGCTGAGCTGTTGCCTTAGGTGCAAACCCTGAGTCTGTTCAGGATGCAAACAGCATCCTGAAACAAACAGCAAGGGTCCTCTGTGATGCATTTGACCAGCAGGCAGCCAGGACTTTGGAGAGGCGATGGGAAGGGGCAGCAGGCTGGGGAGCAAGGCTCTGCCCAGCAGCACAGCTCAGCTCTCCCTGCCAGGGGAGTCAGCACACCAGAGCAGGTACTTTGGTGCTTCTCTGGGGATAACTGAATTTTCAGAGATCTGTTGGTGCTGAGCTCCCAATGAAATCAACCTGCAGCCCTCTGTACCGCATGAGGACTTACCTCTTGGGGACCTCCTTGCTATATACCCAGTGTCTTGGAAAATAGGATTTGTGTCCTGTGTGAGATTATCTGTGAAAATTCACCTTTGAAATCAGAAAATAGATTATTATTTGGCTGCTAAAATTCAACAGTTCAAAAGGTGATTTATTTTTTTCCCCACAGTTCTTGAAACTTCTCATGCATTTTCACTTGCTATCTTCCATCATTTTGAAATTGAAATGATTGTGCTTTGAGCAAGCATTCACCTCAGCATCAGGGAACAATCTTTATGATTTTCAGTGTCCTGAAATATGGGGATGAATAGTTCAGGTGGCAATAAATTTTACTGCCGGATAACGCCACGTACATAATGAACACGTGTTTGGCAGTGCACAAATTTCCAAGTGAGGACCAATTAATTCTCCTAGAAAGAATATTTTCCATAGAAAGGAAGCTTCCATCTCCCTTACAGTCCATTGCATTTCACTAGATCTAATGGGGAAAGATCTCAATGGGGAAAGGAAAATTAAATGAGAGAGATGAAATAGATCAAATTTATATTGGAAGCATAGCACATTAAAAAGCCTTTCCTGGAATGCAATTATTCCATGCAAAATAATGATGATGATAATAATGATAATGATGATAATAATAATAGCCAGCAGCCTTCAGTCTACAGAATTGTGTGGATGTTTATTTAACTGTCAAATAAAATTCAGCTGAGGGAAGGAGTAAATAAGAAAAAGAGAGCTGTCATCTGTCACTCCTGCCTTACCAAACAGGTCCAGGCAGGGCTCCTTGTAAGTGAGCCCCAAATAGATTCCAGCCATGATTTTTATCCTGCCTAGCTATGAAGGGCTCTGTGTGGAAGCAGTTCCTTTGGTACTTCTGGCTTCATGCTGGGGCTGAGAGCGCACTGGGGCATCTTTCTCTGTGTATACATCAGGACAGTGCCCAAAAGATAAGTCCTGGTGAGACCTCTGGCTGCCATTGCAGCACCCTGCCCACCTAATGCCTTAAACATGAGGGACTCCTCTCTGGCAGATAATTATCACGATCGTCGGAAATATGCTTTAACTGTAGACAATATAAATCACTTTAATTTGACAGCTGCAGAAGGAAAAGAAGTGTAATGAAGGTCAGTAGCCAAAACTGTAAAAGCTTGATCTGCATTTTAAACCTGAGAATTTGAAAGATCAGTGATCAAATGGAGCAAAAGCTGAAAGCAAACTCTTTTCTCTTGCTGCACGGATGGTAGAGGCTCAGGTCCTGTCTGAGGAAGCTCTGTGAGGGAGAGGCAGGTTCCCAGCTCACTGCTTACTGTGGATTTCAGCTCCAGCTTCTAAAGCCAACAATGAAAAGGAAAAAACCTGTGTGGAGCTGGCCAGTCAGGGTTGGAGTCCAGCCTGCCAGCACCACCAGAAATTCTGCACATGCTACCACTGAGGTCAAAGAGTTGTTTTAAAGCTCCTGGCAGTGGCTTTAGACATCAATTAACAGCACTTCGAGGTTTATGTGTTTGATTTTATGCACAGCCAGGGGTGTTTGCCAAGGAGACCAGCAGTGGCATGAACAGGGGAACAGAGGGTAACAACACTGGTTTGCAGTTAGGTATTTTTATGTTCATCGAACTAGCCTGTGTCTTTGGGGTGGGTTGAAATCACCCCCAGGGAATTTGGAGAACTACCCCCAAAGTTAAATTGCCAGACCTGCTCAGTTTGGGATGGAAGCAAGTGAAGCTCTAGTTACAAGCAACCTGCAATCTAGAGGTATGAAATGCAATGAATAGGTACAATATATATACTATATATTTATATTCACACATATATTTACAACTTATAAACAACACAGAAACTCCTCAGACCCCCCTGGATGGATCCAGGCAAGGCCACAGGAAAGAGGGAGAGAGCAAAGTTGCAAGCGGAAGCGACAGAAGAAGAAAAGCAGAGAGCAAGAACTGTTTATGCCTCTGCTCTACATCCCCATTAGCAAGCCAATTCCTTCTATAGAACTGTAGAACTCAGGGACTAGGCTGAAGTTCCCCCTTCAAACTGTACCAGCCTTCAAAGGATGAATAAGAACAAGACTGGGAACTCATTTGTGTGTGGGAATGCAGGATAATAATCACTTGGTGAAGGATTTCTAGAGATAGTTTTGTCCTTCATGGAAAAATCCATTTCATTAACCCAGTTTTGCTTATGCTCATGGGAAAAAGATGCTCCTGATGTGGAAGAAGCACTTCAGCAACCCACTCAAGAGACCAAGGGACACAGACAGATGCTGTGCTCTCAGTTGCTCTTGTTCGTGTCTCAGACATTCACACTTGGGCTAGATGATCTATAGAGCTCCCTTCCAACCCAAAGCATTCAATGATTCTGTGACAAAGAGTGACCTTCTTCTTAAAGGTTGATGGTCTCATACATATAAATCATCCATCACACTGAGGATCAACACTGTTTAAGCTGTGAAAATCAAACCAAAGTGAAATCAGCCTCCTCACAAGGTATGGGAACATCACAGACCTCATGCATTGTAAGTCAACAGAGAAGACTGTGTTTCCTCAGCCTTGGGCAGGAGGTAAGCTAGGGATAACTCTTCTGGAGCCCCTGGTACTCCAAGAGCCCTCATGTTTCAGTGCTGGTATCCCAAAGCCTGTGTGAGCCTGAAGCTCCCCGATTGTGCTTTGCACTTCTCCACACTTGAGCAGTGCAGGTAGGAGGGACCCACCAGGAAAAGGCTCCTTACTCATCATCAGCACAGACATAACCCTCCCAGGCACAAACTCTTCCCAAAGGGGACAATTTAACACCTGACTGAGAAGGCAACACCACCTTCTCTCAGCCTGACAGAGTACCAGGCAGAATTTGCCTGAGGTCTCTTTTTGGGCACATAATTGCTGTTTGCCAACTCCTGGCTCACACAATGGGCAAGCTGTGGATTTCCCCTCTCTCTGGTGCGCCTCTGGTTCAAATGGCAAGGCTGATCAGGGCAGTAAACAGGTGAGGTATTATTTAGTCATTCCTGTGGCAGCAGCACAGAATTCAGGCTGGGCAGGCTGTGGCAATTATGATGCATTTTTCATTCACTCGAACGAATAAATCGCTTGCTTCACTTGTGTGTGAACAAGAAGCAATGAAACAAACCCCTTGAAAATTAACCAAACAAAATCCACATACTTGCTTGTCTGGCAGTAAACAGAGTGGGGGTTTGTTTTTTTAAGCCTGGCATTTACATGAAATTATCTTCTTATATAATTAACAGCCCCCAGTTAATAACCATCCTGCAAATAACTGTGTATCTATTGAAGTGAACAGATGAATCATTATCATTTAGCACTTGCAGGATAATAACAGGATCTAAAAACTATCAACAATGTGAACACTTGAAAAGCTACCAGAAAGTGGCACCTCTAGTGTAATCCCAACGTGAAACGTGGAAAGGCAGAAGTTTCCACCAGGCAAAACAGAGACTCTGCGGTTTACTTCAGGGAATCATAGAGTTATAGAGTCATGGAATCATGGAATCATAGACTCATGGGATCATGGAACTGTGGAATCATGGAAACATAGAATCATGGAATCATAGAGACATGGAATCATAGAGACATGGAATCATGGAATCATGGAAACATAGAATCATGGAATCATAGAGTCATAGAATCATGGAACTGTGGTGGCATGGAACAGTAGAATTACAGAGTCATACAATTGTGGAACCACCGAATCACAGAGTCATGGGATCATAGAATCATGGGATCACAGAATCATGGGATCACAGAATCATGGGATCATAGAATTACAGAATAATAGAATCATAGTCATAGAATGGTTTGAGTTGGAAGGGATCTTTAAGGTTCACCTTGTCCAACTTCTGTGCAGTGAGCAGGGAGGAGATGATGAGCCAGGTGCTGTATCCACATGCAGTAACAAATTGCTCCTGCCTACAAAGGAGAGAAAAATTCCAAAGAGAAGAAAGCCAGAAGTGGAAGAAAAGGGATATTACTCTGCTGGCTATGGGCCTCCAAATTCCATAGGCATGACTGACACAGCTGTACACCATCTTCCAGTCAGAGCCACCTGGGATAACTCCCAAGATCCAAGTGGAGCTAGAGCTTTTCCAACCTGAGCTCGTGCAGCTTGCCTAGCTTCATACAAGAAACCTCTGAGCAAAATCCATCCCTCCAGCATCCCATGTTCTTGCTGTCACTGTCAGGTTCCTTCCACCTTTTCCAGGAGGGAAGGAATGAGCCAAAGAATTGCTGGAGCTAATTTCAGCACTAACTCTAATTTAGCCTTAAAGCCTCTGCAGCCGTAATGGGGCTGTATTATGAATACGATTGTCTGAAGTTAAGGCTCTCTTTTTATTCATTTGTCTAGCAATTGATTTGTAAAAAGTAAGCAAAGGGGAAGGAGCAGGCAATCAGCTGCCCTGACACAGCATTTTACCCAAGGGTATTCTTCAGCAACGGAGGCAGACTATTGCAGCCATACAATGCAATATTTATACCTCCATCACGAGAGGAACTCACGACCTTACTCCAAGTTGTAATGGAAAGGTATATATTAAAAAAATAACCCTCTCTTTGTAATGAAAGATGTTGCAATACCCCAAACTCTAATGCAGGTGGACAGAGGTGTTTTGAAGTACTGCAGGACATATTCCAATGGAGAAATCACCATCGGCTGGCCTGTACGTGTGACCCAGCGCCTGCCACGAGCGGTGTTGGGAAGAGCTTGCTGGGAATTCAACTTTTCTGTGCACCTGTACTGAGGTGTATCAGCCTGCCCGGGTTTACATCCATCTGTGCTTTCTCTTGAAGTCAATTTGCAGGCAGGCAAAAGTAGCCATTACTGAGAACCAGCTCTTCTCCCTTCTGAAACCCAACCATGCTGCTGGAAAGATACCTCATGGCTTCAGGGTCCTGTCCTGCATGGGGACTGATCAGGAGCAGTGAGACAAATGGAGAAGCTTGTGAGCAGTCCAAAAGATGGAGAAAAATCAAACATGGCATTTTCTCTCGGGAGGAGCTTTCTGAGGTACAGCACAGTACAGTAGTACACCCCATCCTACAGTAGCAGGGTGGGGTGAGATCCTTGTTAGGGTGCTACCACCAGCAGACGATCTTTTTATTGTCTGGGGTAAGATGAAACCATAGAATCAGAGTGCAGGTTGGGTTGGCAGGGGCCTTTAAAGATCACCTAGTCCAAAACCCCTCCAGTCAGCAGGGAAATCTTCAACAAGAGCAGGTTGCTCACAGCCCCAAACAACCTGACCTGGAATGTTTGCAGGGATGGAGCATCCACCACCTCTTTGTGCCACCTGGGCCAGCCTTTCACAAATCACAGTGTAAAAAATTTCTTCCTTATGTCTAGTCTAAACCTCTTCTTTTTCAGTCCCCATCTTTCTCATAGCTCCCCTTTAAGTACTGAAAGGCTACCATGTGGTCTTCCTGGAGCCTTCTCTTCTCCAGGCTGAACAAGCCCAGCTCTCTCAGCCTGTCTTCATAGAAGTGTTCCAGCTCTCTGATCATTTGTGGCCCTCCTCATCTGACCTTTGTCATTCATGGGAATAGATATTATGCAGGCAGTGCCTTGTAAATATACCCCAGATCTATGCTGGCAATGTAGCTCAGTCCTCTTTGCCCTTTCTCAGCCCTGTGTTAAGTCATTGGGTTGTCCCCTGTCTGAGTTGGTAGTATCTAGGACAGCATTTGGCCCAGTGTGCAGGTGTGTGTGTGAGGAGTCTGAGAGCGGTGAGCAAGCACTGCACAGGAGCCAAAGGTGTGTGGGAGTCTCTGCTGGAATGAGCAAACAGCCCTATGGAAAGAGAACCATGGAATTGTTTAGGTTGGACAAGAGCTCCAAGATCATTGTGTCTGACCTCACCCCACTGTGCCCCATGTTCTGAGGGCCATGTCCACAGGAACAGCTCCAGGGCTGGTGACTGCACCACCTCCCTGGGCAGCCTTTTCCAGTGCCTGACCACTATTGCAGCACAGAAATGTTTCCTAACAAACCAGTCTAAACCTTCACTGGTGCAGCTTGAGGTGGTTGAGAATCCTACAGGCTCTCAGCACAGAACAGGAGAGGACTGTGGTAGCACGCTGAGAGCACCTTGTGCTCCCTCTGCCGCGGCTGTGCGCAGCCCAGAGCCCAGGCCAGGCTCACAAGCATGCCCTGCAGGGCAGCTCCAGGGCAGGAGGGAAAGGCACACACGAAGATGAAAGCCAGGCTGCAGCAGTGCTCTTGCTGCTGGAGCCACGACCACTGAAAAGGGAATATTGTTCCCGTAACAAAGGTGGATATTGTAAAGCCAGGCAGATGATGATGAGCATTGGCAACAGACTTCCTGTGCCAGCGAGCTGCAAGGCTGAATTATACTGGGGGAAAATTAGGATTAAAATAGCTGTATGATTAATTTCCTATTCTACCTGCAATAAATAAACCTTTACCTCTGCAACTGCTCTCCTAATAGCTGGGCTGGCATGCTGGTATCTGCTAAGGAGCTAATGTATTTAGTTTTATTGTTTTGTCAAAATATTAAGAATATCAATATATCTCCATAAGTCAGTGTTGTACAAAGCAGCATTTCGGTGCCATACATAGCAAAGATTGTATTATACTTTTGAGATCATAGGTAATGATGACAAAGTGATCTGTGTTCAATTTCAGCATTAATGTCTGGTTTGAACAAAGCCTGAAATATGGCCTGGGAGCTAAGAGGCTTTAATATTAAGATCTTTAACTGTAATTTATGTGACAGAAGATAGGGTTTAGCATAATAAAATGTAATGGGCTCCTCGAATGAAGAGGACTAAGAGACAATTGAAAACAAGGTAAAAATGGTAAATTATAAATAACAGTAAATTTACCTTTATGTTGTTACTTCATTTATTTTTGATTTGTTAGACAGGCTCTGTAATTTCTCATTTTGCTGCATTTGGAACCAGGCATTTCTGCACCTCAGGAATAAAGGGCTGGAGGCACAGCGATGCTGCTGGGCCCCTCGCATGGAACCCATATTCCCGCTCCAAACAGAAACCCGCCTCTTCCTCCAGAGATTGTCATTTACCTGTAAACACTCAGCCCGAGCTGAATTTCAACAGAACAACAAATACAGTTGCTTGTTTTGCCTCAAAAATCAGTTGCTAAAGTGCAAAAAGTGAAGAACACCTGCAACATTTTCCACTGTTTGTTGGAAACCAGCTGTGTTGAAAGGCAAGACACTGCAGTAATGAGAGGGCTTCTTTCAAGGTGTACTTTGCAATGCCTTTGTGGATGGTGACCGCTGGCTGAAGCTTCTCCCAGCTGCAACCCAGATTCTGCACAGGTACCACCCCACAGCCAAGTGAAAGGTGAGCCACAGGGATTTATCTGAAAGCTTATTGAAATGGGTAGAAATCTGTCCACTTCTTCAGAGTTCTCTAGATCAGGCCCTGTGAGCCCTACAATGCCATGTCTGTGAGAATCAATATATCAGGGGAAAAGTCAGATCCATTTTGCTTCTTTTGTCTTTTTCCATCTTTGGGACTTCTACCAGCTCAGCATCCTTTAGCTCTCTCTCCTCTGGGTGGGGCTGGTTTAAAGGACACCCTGTTCTTGCAGTCTGCTCTGCTGATGACCACCTTCAGCCTCTGCATGCCTTCCTTCTCACTGCCACTTATTAATGGTTTAGTTTTTTGAAGGCTCTGAAAATCAGGATGATTTCCCACCCCCCTCGTTTTGTGTGCACTTCCTGCCCTTCTTGGCAGTCCAACTCTTGTTTAGGGTCCACAGGTTTGGGATCCTCTCCACAAGCAGAGTTCAGAGACTTGGTGATGTAACCCTGATGAAGCACAAATGAAATAAAGACAGGCTTTTAGCACTAATTAATAAAGCATGCTGTGAGCACCTTCTGAACGACTGCTGCCTAAGAAAGGAACCATACAAATGTGTTCATTAGCTAAGATTATCACCCACAATAATGGCATTTTCTGAAACATTTATGAGCAGGGGAAGCTCATCTGTGTTTGTGCAGCTTTCTCTGACTCGGGTGCAGACCCAGGTGTGCACTCCCGGCTAGAACCTGGCCCTGGCTGTGTGTGTTGTGACATTCAGAGTGCTGGGAAGGCAGCTCCATGCTCTAAGAAGTCTGGAAATTCATCCTGCTCTATTTCTTATTTCTAAGCCTTGCTGTGTGTTAAATGAAATTCTGTAGCCCAGGGAATCTTGGCTGCAACCTTGAGCTCTGCACAAGTGAAAACTGTTACTATAGGAGATGTGATTGATGTGAAACAGAGTTTGGTTTGGTTCGGTTTTCTTGGAGTCCTGCTGTCCATGTTTGTATACAGCACAGCTTCTGTGCTCACACTGCTTAGGCAAGAGTCGTGCTAGCTCTGCTTCTGAAGGGAGTGAGAACTTGCTCGAGAAATGCACTGACTTCTTGGAACAGGCTGCCCAGGGAGGTGTGGTCACCACCCCTGGAGGTGTTTCAAACCTGTGTTGACGTGGCACTTTGGACTCGTGGCCACAGTGGTGTTAGGCTGAGAGTTGGACTTGGTGATGTCAGAGGTCTTTTCTAAGCAAAAGAGATCTATGATTCTATGATTCTGTCAAGTAGAGTCCCAAAGGCTCATCCCAGGGTTGATTAGCTCTTCAGCAGTTCTGGACATGGCTCCAGAGAGTGCAGAGTAGCAGTGAATAGCAAAGGAGCTTGTTTGGCATTCTATCACATGAAAGGTTGGATCTGTGTGTAAAGCTGAGGTCTTGCCCAAGAAAGTTGTGCACAGGTACTGCTTCTACTTTCCTAGGCGACCTCAACCCAAGGTATCTTTCAGGTCACACAAAAAAGTAATCTACCAATGGAATTAAAATTCTCAAATAGTTAGGCACAGCAACTGTGACTGTGGTTTTCTGCCAGCTGCTGCTGGTCCCTCACCTTCTGCTATGTCAGTGTCTGCCTGATCAAGGTACCTGTCTCCCGAGTGCTGAATTTTCCCCAGCTGCTTTTGAGAGATAATTCTCCTAGGCATGGCTACAAAGAGGATGAGTTCCCTCCCTGGGACAACCTGCAGTATCAGATAGGTGTGTACCATTCAAAAGTTAAGCAGGGAGAGGCAGACCTGGAGAGGAGATCAAAGGTTATCAACAGCAGCGAGCTTTAATGAAGATTGCAGAGGAGAAAAGTGCAGGCTGGTTTCAGGGGCTGGCCATTGTGTGCAGTTCCAGTTACAGAACAGGGAATTTAAGGAGCAAATATGCAAGTGCAGGTGGTGGAGGACTGCAGCAACAAAGTCAGAGTTTGAAAGAAAGCCAAGATTTATCCTTCCTTCCTTCCTTCCTTCCTTCCTTCCTTCCTTCCCTCCTTCCCTCCTTCCCTCCTTCCTTCCTTCCTTCCTTCCTTCCTTCCTTCCTTCCTTCCTTCCTTCCTTCCTTCCTTCCTTCCTTCCTTCCTTCCTTCCTTCCTTCCTTCCTTCCTTCCTTCCTTCCTTCCTTCCTTCCTTCCTTCCTTCCTTCCTTCCTTCCTTCCTTCCTTCCTTCCTCCCTCCCTCTATTTTTTTTCCCTCCCTAAATGTCTATAATTTATTCACGTGGGAAATCATTTTCCTTCTCTGTCTTATCAGCTGCTCCTGTGAAATCCGACCCCTGGGTGCAACACAGAAGATAACTCGGAGGAAGGAGTTTTGCTTTCCTTGCCTAAAACGAGCTATGTGCCTCCCTGTGCCATAGCTAGGCTGTCCCCCCAGCCCCAGGAGCTGGGTGAGGCCAGGAGAGATGCACAAACCATCGCTCTGCGAGGGCTGTGAAGCACAGGCTCCATATTCCTTTGGATTTCTTCAGCACAGTGCCCGGCTAATTAGCGTTTCCGATTAATGAGTGTGTGCAGCGCCGTGCCACGCGTGTGTAAAGCAAACTCGCTCGCTCTGGGGGCTGCAGGGCTCTGCGGCGGCACAGCTAAGCGGCTCCGGCGTAACAGGTTTTAGGATTTGATTACAGCACCATCTGCTGGGGGCTGAACCTCTCGTGTCCCCAAACCCTCCCTGCCACCTCTCCCGGGTGCACGGAAAGCGGAGGATCACTTCCAGATGATTCAAAGGGGGAAAAAAAAGTAAGCTGTCATTTCATCCGGACCCAAACTCGGTGAAATCGGTGCAAAGATTTAGTAACTAGTGGGGTTTGGGCTCTATCTGGGGATGCTCAAGTCAAGCCCTATTTAAATGAGCATCTTGGACCGAGTGATGAAAAGCAGCTCTAGAGACTGATGCAGCAGGTTTGCAGCTAAACAGCTCCAGTAACTGCAACGAAAGATCACCCTTTAGCTAACAAGAGCATCACGAGCGGAAAGGACAGGTAGGAAGAGAGCAAACAAATGTGATGTCCTCAGGCAAAACAACTGAATAGCAGCAGAAAGCACTGAATTAATTGAAAGAAGGAAATTTTACTTAAGGGATTAATCAGTTAGGCTTAATTCACACCATGCTATAGGAAGCCCTTGCATGACTTGAAAAAAATGAAAAGAAATTTGATTTCCTCCTGGAGAGAGGATATGTTTCAAAGCTGATTAGTGGAAGCAAGGTTTAGAGTATTTTCACTCCCCAGTGATTGTTCATTTTGCACATAATCCAGGCTCCCACTGACTCTTGCACAGTTGTAAGTGCAAGGGACATAACCCTGCCAGCGTGGGAGAGCTGCTGTGTGCCATCTGTTAGCTGTGACTAACACTGTGACTGCTCAAGGTACTGCTCAACACAATCCACTACGGCGGAACGTTTAGCAGCAGGTAGTGTTCTTGTTTTGTGCCCATACATGGATTTCCTGTGTGTTTTGCTATGCTGTGATGGATGAATGAGTGCAACAGTGTCCCCTCGGATCGACCTCATTCTCCAGCACGTTTAGCCAGGTCCTAGCCCGAGAATGGCCAAGGAGCTGTATGAGCAAAACACAGAAGATGGTCTGAGTCCAGGCTCACTCCTCTTTCCACATGCTAACCCATGATGAATGCTTCCTTGAGATATTCTCTCTTGTTGGAAGACAAATTCACTCTTTCCAATGGAAAAAACCCCAAACAGCAAAACCCAACCCAACCAACCCAAGCCAACCAAACTGAAAATCTACTAGAAAAGACTTTGTAATTACAGTGGTGAGGGAAGAGGGGTGGTAAAAATGACTATCTAGGTAAGAAAATGAGACCCTGTGCACGATGGAGCAGATGACAAAACCTCTGGTGTGTTTGTCAGGAATCAGCTCTCACTGATTCTCTGCATCTTCAGTGCAGGATTATTTTTGCTCATTTTGGAACAGCCAGGAATGGCTCTTCCAGGAACTGCTCTTTATCAGGAAGGCTGATGAGGATGGCCTATGGAGCCACCCTCATCATTGTCACCTTTTCCTCAGACTCCTTAGGACTGATACAAGGTGAAAGCTAGAAGTGCTCAAGAACTTATCTCAAGCCTGTCCTTATCTTACACCGAATGCAACCCTGCAAGCATTGCCACGGGGTTACAGAGTGCCTCTGTCATGGTCACTGCTGTGTCTTGGCTGTGTGCACTCCTGCTAAACCATCCAACAGGCCTCCCTGGACTGAGTGGGACTCCATTTCTCCCTCAGTTTCCACTGGAACACTGCTCTTGGTGCCCAAACCCACTGTTTTTGCAGCTGAACCTGTTTATTATTATTTCAATAAGCACATTGAGTTTCTCATCTTCCTTTCGTGTGTGTGAAATGCCTCAGCATGCTTGAGTCATAGACTCATAGAATCACAGAATCATACAATCAGTAAGGTTGGAAAAGACCTCAGAGATCATCAGGTCCAACCTATCACCCAACACCTCATGACTACTAAACCATGGCTCCAAGTGCCATGTCCAATCCTTTTTGGAACACCTTGAGGGCTGTTGTATGTCTCTGCTTGATCCACTGAACTCCTCTGCCTTCTGGTGCAGACACCATGTGAAATGTTGTATTCTTTGCACAAGATAACCCAATCGTTCCCGCAGGCTGGCTTCAGCGTGCATGAAGGATGGATTCAGCCTCAAACCAAGGGCGCTGTGCTTGTGCTCGTGAAGGAGAAGCTGTAAGGTCAAGCTGCAGGTTTTGAAAATGCTGGCATGGATATGTTTGATATGTTGCAGTGAGAAACATTTTATCCCTCTGCAAGTATAAACACCCTCCTTGGACTAAGCTGCTTGTTGTTGCAGCTTTATGGTCTGGAAAGCACCAATTATTGCTGGTTTTGTAGAAAGGTTTTTCTTTTCCCCACAGATGATTAGCAGAGGTCTAGGCTGGATGGGGCAGTGCTTCAGCAGAGCTTTAGTTTGGGGTACTAGCCTGTGGCGATTTGTTTCCTGCAGTTAATAGCAGCACATTTTGCTGCTAGATGCCTGGTGTCAGCTAGACCCCAGACACCACATACACGATCCTTGTGGAGCTGATCTGTCCCAGAAGGCTGCTGAACCATTTTCAGTGTGTCTGTCCACTTGATTCCCTTTTGATCACAGCAGAGCTTTGGGTGGCCAAAAAAGAGCTGTTTAGATATTCCTTGCTTCTTAGTAGTCTACTGTGACAGACTCCTAGGTGTACTTGTCACCTTGCCCGTGAGGAGGAGGAGAACTATGCCACAGAAATTAGTTGATCTCCACTGCTGTACCCCAGGTGGAGATGTTTCTGCTGAGCTTCCCCTGGGAGCAGGCAGGGTTCCAAAGACAAAAGCAGCCTGGATACAGCTAATGGTAAGGGCAGAGAGAAACCACTGGAGGGGCTCAAAGGGGAATCCTGGGGGAGGTCTCAGCAACTGAGCTATGGAAACCAAGTGAAGATGATCGCAGACTTCGCCAGCCTGTCTGTCCACCTCCTTGTACACTCTGTGCAGAACTGTAATGTGGTTCTTGCTATTTGCCTTGCCAGGATTTGAAGCATGCAAGATTTAAATCTGGTTTTAAAGTGGTTCTATTTTTGTTATTCTTACTGTCCTCCGAGGCATTCAGGGAGCTGAAGGAAAACTCAGCAGAGCTGAGGCTTTCCTGAGAGGCCTTTAGCTTGATGGAGAGCAAAGGGATGGTGGTGATTCTGTTGATGAGGATGGTAACTGTGGTGACAAATGGCAGTTCACTGACGTTTGGTAGCCTCACTGGGCAGGGACTTCACACTTGTTATTTCCAAGATTATTTTGTCCCAGATTCCACCTTGCAATAAGAGCCTTGCTGAAAGCTATTGCAACACATTTTTCTTACCTGGAGGCTGAAACCAGTGGAGGAAATGGGGTTACCTGATGACATACCCAGGGTGGTGCACTAGTGGTAGAACCTTTAAACACTGCACCCCCAAAATAGAACATAAGAAATTGCTAGAAGCAAGTGGACTTGCCTGTGCCTTGGGAGGGAAATGTACCAAGGTGCTTGACCTGAAGAAACCCAATGGAAAATATCCAGGACCCTAGGAAACCGAAATGCCTCCTTCCACATGTATGAGTTTGAGTAAGCCAGTAATCCACAGCTTAAAGAACTTAAAAAAAAATTAATAAAGAGGTTATTTTAAAGTTAGATCTGCAAAGCACTCATACCTCCAGCACATTGCCTCAGTGAAATATCCCTCTACATGAAAATATAGACAGTTAGTTTTTTCTTCCAAAGTGAAACACTGCAAGGTCTTTCATTACTGGTTTATTATGCTTTCTGTATCTTTGCTCATTTTTCACCAGTATTGCATTAAGTATTGATATTGATTTCTTGTAAATGGTACTGAAATGGATGGCTCACAGTTTTTGTTATTGTTCTGTAGCACTTGTATGTAATTTATTATAGCTGCAATGGAACCTGCCCCTTGCTGCCAGGGTTTAAATTAAATGTGCCATGTTTTGGCCCCTACTAGTCACATACATTTCTCATTCTAGACCTAGAAGTGTTAAGCAGAAAGTTACTTCTGTAATTACTTCCTTGATATCATTTTAAAAGTTTATTCCAATGATTTTGATAATTAATATGTAATATATTGGTTAAATTGCTACTTTGCTCTCTTTTCCATTACAGAGACAAATTGTTGTCCTGTGAAAGCAGCACGGAGCTGCAGGTAGTCGTGATTGGCTTCTCCCCCTCTGAAAGCAAAAGGGCAAATCAGCTCCCTGCACTTTCAGTCTGTGGTGGGGCTGAGGCTCTACTCGTGCATGGAGTCCCAGAAAGGTCATCATGCAAGAAGAAAATTGGTATGGACACCAAGGAGGTGGCAGAGTTACTGGAAGGGCATTGCTCTGGGCCATGCTGTGATGCAGGGAACTGATTCTGGCACAAACCTTGCCTCAGAACCAGCGATTGACTTGACTTGCTGAGAGGAAAGCTCTAGCTGTGGCAAAAGTGAAGCAAAGCAGAGAAACTCCCCACACCAAATTTCTCTGTACAGGTGGTTCCTTCCTGCCAGGTTCCTAGAGGAGATGATATCAGTTGAGAGAACATCAGAGCTTTTAAGGAAAAAAACCTGACTGATGGGACAGTGTCAACATCATTGACACCGAAAGAGACTTTCCCTCTGCCTGCCGATTTTATTTGCTGCCATTTCTAATCAAAATCAACCTTGCTGTTGTGGCAGGGAGGGAGCATTTTGGCCCATGAACAGTTTTCTGCCCCGGGATTTGGGCTTAGGATGAAGGAAGGAGAGACACTTGGTGCTTCGGCTGTGGGTCTCTGCATTTCCTGCCCTTGCTGGTTTTCTGTGGTGCATCTCCAGCTCTGAACCCGTGGGTGTTTCCAAGCCATTAGTGCAGCACTCATGAAATTGTATTGGTGTAAAGCACATTACTTGTAAGTTGCTTTAGAAGTCATTTATAATGAAACTCAGAGCTTTTCACACAAGATTAACTGAAACTCTTTACAAATAGTCTTAGTTCCAGTTCATTGAATAAATCCAATTGCCATTTTGCAAGCTCTTCTTGGGCTTTTCCTCTCCTGGATTTTGGGCTACATCCCTTACTCTTCCTCTGACAGCTTTAAATACATCTGTCCCACTCAATTCCCTCTGCTCAGCCCACAGAGTGGATGGACTCACTCCCCAGAAATCTGTCAAAGAGGCCTTTAAAGCAAGCCAGGAATATTTTCACAACAAGCAAGCTCACAGTCACGTTAAAAACCCCCAACATTTATGCAACCAAGTGGCTGAAGTCAGTGTTCTTAAGCTTGGTGTGAACACAAAGCAAGGCACAGCCACCATTCCCAGGCAATGCAGGGTTCAGCAAGACAGAAACTCGCTGCTGCATCACTATATTTGTGTTGGAAAGGGCTCTCTGCTGGTGGGATGGCATTGTGCCTACCAAAAAGTGTCTTCAAGGCATGCTGTGTAGCTCTGTAGTGTACTGCCTTACCCAGGCTGTGGCCAGATCCCTCACCCCTATGCTGGCATATCTTTCAACACAATAAGTGCTCAGCTGCATGCTTGGGCATTATTTTGACACCTTGGTTCTGAGACTTGGCTAAGCTGTAATCAAGGTGGGATTTGGGAGCCTGAATGGGTAGATAAGCTGTGCCTCCCGCTGTCAGAGCAGCTGGTGAAAGGGAGATGGAAACTGGAGCAGAGGAAGCAGCCAGCTTCTTGGGTGACAGGCAGATGCTGGAGCATCACCTCATCCCTGAGTGCTTGCTACAGGGATAGCTTGAAAGTGGCAAAACCTGGCAGAGTTCAAGATCTCTCTTTCAGGTGAAGTGGGTGGGAATGGGTCAGAACATTGTGAAGCTGTAGCTGCAGGGCAAAAGTGGATTGAGGCCTCATCTGGAATCCTGGGGCCAGTTCTGGGCTCCCCAGCTCAAGAGAGACAGGGAACTGCTGGAGAGAGTCCAGCATGAGGATGGTTAAGGAAATAGAACATCTCTCATATGAGGAAAGGCTGAGAGCTCTGGGGCTGTTTAGTCTGGAGAAGAGAAGGCTGAGATCTATTCAATGTCTACGTTTAAATACCTTAAGGCTGTGTGTCAAGAAGGGGCCAGTGTCTTTCCACTGGTGCCCAGTGATAGGATGAGGGGCAAAGGACCTGTTCTCCAGAGCCTTCACCAGCTTCTCTGTCCTTCTCTGGACCTGCCCCAGTTCAGCTCAGATGTTCACACTGTCTCATACACACTCCAAGATGCAGGATCTGCATTTACAAACCCTACAACTTTTCCCAGGGTTTCTGCAGGGGTTGTGCAGATTTAGCTGTCACTCACAGCAACATCAACCGAGTTGTCCCCTGTGTTGTAAGCTCGGTGCTGTTCATAAACCCACTCACATCTCTCAAGATGTGCTCTCCACAGCACTTGCAGAGCACAGGTAACTCTCGGAACGTTTTCTTAGTGAGCCATTACATCACAAAGTGCATTGAAAGTGTTTAGGGACATTCATCTGGGGGCAGCATGAATTTCAGTTGGAACAGCTGATCCTTGAGGTCTGATACTCTGTGATTCTAGGGTTCTATGAGCTGCAGCCTTTGGGGTGGGTTTTAGGTAACACGGAGCCATCAGTTTGCCAAAGTTCTCCTGCTCCACATGTAGAGGCAGCTTCTAAAACCCATCACACACATTTTGTTTGCAGCTTTAACACTGGGAAAACAGCAAGGTGAGTTAATTACCCAACAGACTGAAAGCACTGCAGGGCAGGGCTTGGTTTGGTTTTGAACTAAGCAAGCCCACATCAATAAAATGATGGTGCTCATGTCTGAGAGCTGAGGGTGCTGATGGAGAATATCTCATTGCCCAATCTTTTCTCTTTTTTGTTCATTCCCCCTCCCCCCCCCCATGCCTCTTTCGCAGTTTACTCTAACTGAAAGCCTGTTTTAAACAGCACACCAAATAATGTGGCAGGAGTTCTCCATGTGGTAATTGCACAAAGTGGTTTTGCTGGGCCTCAGACCTTGGTTGTCTAAGCCCAGCCTGGGTCACAGGACAGCTGCAAGCTCCTCTCAGTCTCCAGCCCATGACTGCTACCAGCCACTACATGCACACTGAGCTTTGTGTTGCAGGTGCCAGATTTACAGGGAGCCTTGCACTGCAGAAAGAGAATGGATTTATTGGGAAGGTAAAGGAGGGAAGAAGTGATCTCCTCCTTCAATACTTTTTTCCTTGCCCCTGAAGGTGAATTAGCAACCCAGATGGCTTTGTTTCCCCCTTGGAAGGAATTGCTTATGTTATTTTTGCTTTATGTTAGTTTGCCCAAGTCCCCTGAGAGCAACAGGTCCAGACTCCAGAGCTCATATTGCAGCGCTGATGATGTGTTTTGCAGTAGCGTGGTGGAGAATCTGAGCATCGGAGGTGCTAATCTGATCTATCAGTATTGGTGTCCCACACCTCGGCCCCGGTGCAGGAAATTAAAGCAGGAGTTCTACAAGGGAACTATTTCATAAAGCTTTAAACAAATGAACTTCTTAACATTTTATGATCTCTGGAAGATTGTTTTGTTGGGAGCAACACTGCCTGCAGTGCAAAGAGTTGGCTGAAGCAAAATCAGCGGCGTGGCAGCGGGGTCAGCTACAGCCCAGAGAACCTACCCAAGGACACGTACTTGAGCTTCCTCTCTGTTGGGTAAATTGCTCAATCATTGTCTATTTCCATTAGGGCTGAGCTTTATGGGAAGGACTGCCCCACACCCGGCACTGCAGGTTGCTTTGGATGGGAAAATCGCCCACAGGGCACCGGGAGCATCTCGCTGGTGTGGGCAGTTCACAAGCCAAGGAACTTCCCACATGTCCTCCCCTGCTTGGTTCAGAGGGGTTTGAGCCAGTATGTGACCATTAAAGCTTTCTGCTGGTTTATGCTACTTAAAAATCTCCTCCCTTCCTTTCATACCATTTCCAGGAAAATTTCAATTCTCTCTGCTGCCCCTTTGCCACCCTCTGAACCTTGGAGGGGCAGAGGGAGACATCCAGCCCTGAATCAGCAGGCTGCAGCTCTCTTCAGGAGCACCAGATCATGTCTGAAGAGAAATAAATGCAGTCTGTGCTCAGCGAGAGGCTCTGGCAGAGCTTCAGCCTAACGCCTCCTGTTAATTTCAGAGTCCCCTCAAGAGAAGAGAGGCATATAAAAGGCAGCAGAAATTCCTGAAGGATAACGGTAATGTACCCCATCCACAAATTACCAGCAGACCTTTGCCGCAGCTGATCGCCTATAAAAAGCTTCAGAGTAGTCATTACAGTCATTGAGCTGATGGGAGTTTTATGACTTTTACCCACCAGAAGGCAAGGCAGCGCTAGCCTGATGCAAAATCACTTTGCAGGGGCCAGCAGGTAGCTCAGCTGCAGGGGGCATCCCTGGGGGCTCCTGCGCTGCTGCTGTCACCCGCCGGCTGCCCGGCTGGAGAAGGACAGGGCGATGGAGATACCCACCCCCAGCCACCCCTGCGTGGGGCGAGAGCTGCCATCGGCCTGGCTGGGGTTTGCATCCCGAGGAGAGGAGATTTGTCCTTCCTCCCCACATCCCTGACTCTCCAGGGACTTACTCTGTGCCTGTCCCCAAAGCAGACACATCGAAGTGAGTCCCTGCTTGGTTGGTTGTGCCTTGAGGGTGGCACCTGGGAGAGCAGGCTGGATGTGGTGAATGCTCCTGCCACCTTTCTGCCAACGTGCTGCTGGAGTGGCTCTGCTGCCACACGGGCATCGCTCCACACAGCAGCAGCCTCCTCCCCTCCTTCGTTGTCCACGGGTGTGTGCCTGCAAAATCCCCCCCTTCAGCCCATGCCTCTCCTACACTCAGTGCTAGCTGACTTTGGATTTTGTATTTCATTTGAATAGTGAGAAAAAGCAGTAGGCTGTGCTTCATGGGCTTTTGGAGGTCATCAGGCTGATGCAGGATCACACCATGGTGGTGGTCGGAAGAGACTTCTGACTTTCACAGAGTCATAGAGACATTCAGGTTGGAAAAGACCCTTGGGATCACCAAGTCCAACCCAGAACTCTAGTCTGCAAGGTTCACCACTACACCATATCCTCAGACACCACATCCAAATGACCTTTTAACACATCCGGGGTTGGTGACTCAACCACCCCCCTCCCTGGGCATCACATTTGTCTAGTCTAACCCACCTGCTCCCCAAGGTCTGTGTAACCAGACCCACAATGAGCTTCCAGAGTCAGGCTACTGGAGTGTAACTGGTCTGAAAGGCAAACCTGCTCTAGGTGAACCTACTTTAGCAGGTAGGTTGGCCCAGCTGATCTGCAGGGGTCCTTTCCAGCCCCCTTCATTCAGTGACTCTGAGGTTTCTCTCAGAGCAGCACACACAGACACACCATGTATGTGGTTTCTGAAACACAGCCTGGGGCCAGCAAGGTGCTTTGTCAGAGGTCTCCTCTCTGGGGTTTTTCTAGAGCTGCTACTGATGGCTCTGCAGAGACACCGGGCTCTTCAGCCCTGCCACAGGCTCTGCAGCTGATAAGTTGTCAGCAGCCCTGCACGGCTGTGTGCGCTGTGTTACACCAAGAATCAGCACGGAATAACCATCCTCTTGCAGCTAATAATCAATGCTCAGTGCATCAAGCACAATGAGCTGAGGTGTTACATGGAGAGGAGCAGGGAGGACATCCTGCACTGCACTGCTGGTGTCTCTCTGTGTGGAGGAGCAGTGTGAAGGCCACCAGGGCTGTAATGCCTCCACTGCTGTCAGCTCCAGCAGCTCTGGCCCTTGGTGCTGGGACATCACTTTCTGGAGGGCAGCTCCACCACGTTTTGAGATGACATGTTGGCCAAAGTCCAGGAAATAAATTGTTATATTAATTATTAGAGTGTCTGGGCCACAAGGGTCCTGCACACTGGGCAGGACAAGGAAAAGCCCCCCAAGAGCAAGTGTTCACTGAATAAATGAGGACAAGTATAACCACAGCTCAATAAGGAGGAGACAGAGGCAGTCAGCAGGGCTTCTAATCATCTCTCCCCAGGACAATAAGGTGGAGGTACAGACCTCTACTGAAGCTGTGCCAGGTATGAGGGTTGCCCTGGAGAAAACACAAGAGCTGCCTACAAGGAAGCTGATGGGCATCAGTGCTGGTCTGCTGGGAATGTAGGGGAGTTGGTACTTCACCATGGGGGAGAGGATGATGAGGACAAGCTGGGAAGGGCTTTGAAAGCAAAGTCAAGCAGTTTTTCATATACATGATGGAAAAGAGAGAAGCTGCTTAGACTATGACATGATACTGTGCCACGAGGAAGTGAGAGTCAGGTTAATCAGCAATGGATCTCTCTGTGTCCCTGGTCTTGCCCAAAACTCCCACTTCTGGATAAGATCTTTTGTTTATTTATTCAAAATTTGTATCTTCAGACCTTGGGATGTGGAGAACAAAAGGCTTCCAGAGATGAGCTGATATTCCTATCTCACTTCCCTCTCCCTTCGGAGGGAAGAGATGAACTGGTTAAAAAGATGGAGTATTTCAGATGGACCACGGCAGGCAGGTTAGGTACAGGGAACCATCTGAGAGCCCTGGATGCTGCTGTTCTCTTTGTGATGCAATCAGTGACAGTAAAACTTCAAAGTGCCACTGGACATGAGCTCTGTGCCAGGATACACACAAGGTTCCTGTGCATGTTCTGCAAAGGAATTACTCTAAGTGTCCTTGTGGTTGGACTCCAGTTTAGCGCAGTTCTGCACTGTGATGTGAAAAGGTTGCATTGTGTAATGACCCCCAGAAAGCAGTTTCAGATTTGAATGTATTCCTGCCCTGCCCTTTGTCACCCAGTGCTGACCTTTCTCTTTCATAACCAGAGCATGGCAGTGGTGTCTGTGCAGTTTCACTTCATACTTTGTATTCCTTTCTGGTTTTATTTGCTAGCAGGGAGATATCACTGGTGTGAGAACATTACAAACCCAAATCCTATGGAAAAATATGGTTCTACAAGGACAGGTTAGCAACCAACCCCTGAGTCCACACAGGCTTTCCAGAGTTCATTTTTCTTCTAGTGTAAAGAAAGCTTTTCCAAAGACAGAAGGGGAACCAAGTATTATAAGCAGGAAGCAAATCTTTAAAGTATAGTACATCTATAAAATCCTGAGTAAATGTTTACTGAGTGCAACACCTGGAACAATTAAGACACTGCAGTGGAGCAGCATTTGATTGAAGAGGGTGAGCCTTGCAGATGTGTGCTGAGCACAATACCTGTGTCCTCCAAAGCACAGAACTGCTCCAGCCTCTATCCCTCTGTTGCTCTTCTTGAACTAATCTCCTACTTAGAAATAATTGATGCTCTGCACTGAAGGGAATGGGATGGGGAAAGGTGGAGATTTGGCAGCTGTGTTTGCTACTTTATTTTTACTTACTTTCACTCCAGTGTGTGTTGAATGTGGGTCAGAGCTTTCAGTGCCCAGCAGCAGGGAAATGTGCATTTCATTAAGCAAAGGTATGTAAGTAGCAGCATTTAATCCATTTCCTGGCCAGATGCATTAGATGGTTATTTATAAAGCAGTTAATCCAATAAATGCCTATTAAGAAAAAGGAAAAAAAGAAAGGACATTGTTCAAAGATATTTTTGTGTTCTTGAGTACAAAGGAATTAAAATCACAGATTCTCCTGAGCTCCTGTCATGTTTTCCTTCTGTTTCTTAACATCACCTTGGCCACATGAAGGCTTGTGAGGGCAATTGAGGAGAGGACCAGAAGTCTCTTTTTGGTGTTTGTCTTAGGGGAACACACCACACGCTGTTGTTTGCAGGAGCAGCTCCTCAAAACCCTTGCCAAACATCCGAAGGCAGCTGACTGCAGAAATAAACCTTCCCCACTGATGACCTAGAGAGCAGAGGGGAAATGAAAGCATCCTGTTTCTCTGAGCTAAGCAATGCAAGGAGCTCTTCTCCAGATAGGGTGTCCATGGTTTCCTCTGTGCCTCTTTCAAACCACCCCAGGGCTCACCCTTCTTCCCCTTCCTCAAGGCAGCTTCGAGAAATGGGGCTGCTCAAGGTGTTGCCAGTCCAGGCTGTAGCAGAGCATCTCCTGTTCCAACCAGTTCCACAAATGAAGAGGTTCTTCTGAGGATTCCTTGTTCTGCTCTTTGGGATGAGGAGGTGATGGTAGCCAGCCAGCCTGCCTGCCCAAGGTTTGCTCCATGGCTACATGACAAAGCTGCATGTTCCCCCGTGCCAAGCCCCAGGTGTATCACAGGTCACACATCAAAAAGCACAGAACCTTGCAACTGGTTTCAGCACAGCTGCTGTGCATTTTCAAAAGGACATTACAGGGGTTTTGCAGACATAGCTTTGGATTCTACACATCACAACCTGCACAAAATCAGAGCAGACTGGAGCCTTTTGGAGGCTCAGTCTCATGTGTGCTTGGGATGATCAACTCTAAGACCCCAAAGAAGCTGGGAAAATGAAATAAATGAAACTCAGCAAAGGTTGGTTTATTTTAGCAACAGACTTCATATCCTTGTAGAAGTGTAACTGGTGCATAGGGAAGAAACCCAAGGCATAACCTATATGATGAAAACATGATTCCTACCAGTTAATAGCTGTTAATGATTACCTTCGTGTTACATTGTCGGTGGAGTTGATATTGAAACATTTGAGTGAGGAATGTAAAGCATTTGTGAATCTTGGTTTTCACTCCCAGGATTCCCAGGAATAATTCCTGGGCACAGAAATGTTTGCAAGCAATGTGAGGCCTTGCAACCTGAATGTTGAGATGCACTGGTGAGCCTTGATGGGACACTGGTGATACCATGCTGCTGATCTGATGTCTTCTAACCAAGCTCTCACAATAAACTGCTGCCTTTCTGCAGCAGCTGACCGCTTGGTCTGGTGGAGGGGAAGCAGCAGCTGAGGAACATAAAGCCAAACCCCCAGAACGAGAGATGAAGGAAATCTCTCCTTTTATTCAGGTGACTGTTCAAGTTCTTTTTGGTTCAGTTCTGTTCCACCCCATTCCTCAGCCTGGTTTAGGTTTTCTAGCTGATGGCAGTGTTTTTTTTAATAGAAAACAAATGTGCTCAATGCATCCTCTCTGGAAGCCTTGCTTGGGCTAAATATCGATTGGATTTTACTACCAGCCAAGGTCAGAAGCTGAAGAGGTTCTTGCTGCAGCAGGCTGTATATTAATCTCAATATCAACTAAAGTACCTAAACTGTTATTGGAATTTGATGATCAATTACATCTTTGAGAAGTACTTAGTATGACATTTGTTTGGCTTCCATGTTTGGTGTTATACAGTCACACCTGATAGTTCAATAACTGGAAGAATACCAGCAAAGGACCCTCTCAGCTCTTTGTGCAGCCAATACTGCTTTATAATCCCTGTTGATTGATTTTTATCCACATTAGCGCCACTGCATACCATTAGAGGTTCCCTTGCTGTCTTCCTCACAGGACTTCATTAGAGAACATTCTGCTATTGCACAAATTTAGTCAAACACACCAAATCTTCCTCCAGAATATCTCTTCATTCCTGACCCTGCAGCTTTTGTGTTTGGAAATGCCCTCAATACACTCAGCTGCACCAGCCCACTCTGTTCCCTTGCCATTAACTGCTCTGCCCTAGTCTGTAGGAGCCTGGACTCACAGAGCATGACTCAAGAGGGTATCCTGCAACCTGGCTGCAGTGGGGATGAGTCACTCACTCTGCTCACAGATTTTTTTCCTTTTCTAGGCTAAACCTAGAAATTAATTTAAGAAGTAAACTTTAAGAAGAAAAACCATCAAAGCCTGTGACACTACTCCCTAAAACTGCCTCGATATTTACCACTCTATTTCCTTCCTCACTTACTTCCCAAGATGGATTTGCACTGAATTGAAAGAACTTTCAGACAAACTCCCCAGTAAGCTGATCAATGCAGGGTAGCTACAAGTTGTCACAGCACAAGACCAAGCCCATTCCAAGGATTTATACTCACTCGGGGCAACAGCTCCTGTTAGACCTAAAACCAGCACTGAAAGGAAAGAACAGCTCTCCATACACCCTTAACTCTTGCCTCTGCCCACTCTTTAGTAAAAGGCAAGGCAGGAAAAAGACTTAGAGGTGTCAGTAGCTCCTGGATATCTTTAAAGTTCAGGACTCTTCAGCACTTCCATGAACAAACCTGCTCCTCACATTCTGTGGGGCTTTGTTTCTTCGTTCATTTTGTTTTGCTGTTTCTGTTTATTTCCTAGGAAGGTTGGCCACTTGCCAGCAGTGGGAGCAACCCTCAAGCTCTGTTGATTTTAAATGTCATCTGCAATGACAGCGTGGGGATGGGGAGGGGGTGTGGAATCAACATCATGACAACTCCAAGGACCTTCTGACTGTCACAGAATCACAGAAACATTCAGGTTGGAAAAGAGCCTCAGGATCACCAATCTAACCCAGAACCCTGCTCTACAAGGGTCACCCCTAAACCATAGCCCCAAGCACCACATCCAAACCACCTTTAAACACATCTGGGGTTGGTGACTCCACCACCAACATGTGGCATTCGGAGGACCTTGAGTCCTGTCACCACATCACTTTTGTTTTGCATATTTACATTGGCATCCTTAACTATGGACCAGAGTTGGAAGAGGAGGAGTTGAGACTCTGGGGCTTTAGACTTAGTTAATCCATTCTTAGCTCCATTCAGTGGGAAGCAGTGCTGATGAGGAGGGGCTCTTTCTGCTGGCACAGAATGTGGTGGCTGTGAGCTGCACAGCCTAGTTGCAAGCCAAAATGGCAGTCAAGGAAGGATGTCATTGCTATGCAGTCTTCACAGCTGGTGCAATGCAAATCTTTGCTCATCTTCGCTTATGCTGCTTTTAAAGCTCATATTGCTACCATCAATGCACAGAGCAATGAGGTCACCGCCTCAGCAGAGAGTGATAGAGACAAGACAGCAATCAGTCACTGCTAGACAATAGCCAGCATGACAGAATCATAGAGTTGTGGAATCATTAACCTTGGAAAAGACCTCTAAGGTTGAGTCCAACAGTCAACCCAACCACCATGCCCACAAAACCGTGCCCCAAAATTCCATGTTTACAACTTGTGCAGGCAGTAAATCCCTTGTCAATGAAAAATCAAAGTATCCACTCTCCAGAATGGCTGCAAGTGAGGTTTTACAGCTAAGAGCTATCCACATGCAACGAGCAGTAACAGCAGCCGGCGTGTACCAGCACAGAGCCACGGCATCCACACGCTGCACACCCTGTGCAAAGACAGAGCAGAGAGAGAGCAGGGAAAGGAAAGCATCTTTGTTAACAATATGGTGAAATTCAGCACAGGAGGGAGTTGAAGACATGATGAGAAGAGCCTGCAATGCTCCTGAGCAGGATTCAGTGAACCAGATGATTTTGCTGGCTGTGGTTTGTAGGTACTGCTGTTGTGGTTGCCATCAAGGCCCTAGCCAAAGGCTAATTCTGCTTTTCTGGGCACACCAGAGGACTGCTCCGCTCAGCAGTCACTAAATTAAAGTGGTATATTCCTAAATTAATGCTCCTTTAGCTTGGCATAGGTGAGGTCTATTCTTGTTATTAAATTTTTTAAACATTTTCCTTTTTCCTATGAACTCCTATTCCAAAGATTTATGTTGGAGAGGCAATTTTCTGCCCAACAAGAGAGTTATCTTTTTAGTCACAAAAGCAGGTCCCCAGAACCATAGCTTATTGCAGCAGCACAGGAGAATAAGTCAAGAGTTATCACCAAGCAGAGCCAATTCAAAAAAACCCAAAAAAAGTAATTTTTTTCTCATTTTGAATTATTTTTCAGCTCCAAATCCAGTTTCTGAGTTATGGTTATGAGACTCTCAGCTCTTGGCTCACTTCTAACTAAAAATTTCCAGAAATCACAGAACTATTGTGTTGAAAAAGCCCTTCTCAGAAATTAAAGGCCAACACACAGCTGTTGAGCTGATGCCTTGGAAATGCACCACGTAGCCCTCATAAAACTGGTCTCACATGAAAGGTTAGCTCAAACTCACACAAGTACTCAAATCACTCTTCCTTTCTTGCTGACCTCTGTCTTTTTAAGCTTTTAACCCACACTTGCCAAAGCCCAAAGGATTGATAGATGGATTCTGCATTCTCTTGTACCTTCCTACCTTAACTCACCCAAAACAGCCTTCAAATATGAGTGGCTGCAGCTTTTTCAGCAAATAGTAATTATTGTGCAATAGGAAAGAGAGCCTTTCTTTAATGAGACTTGGAAGATTTGTGCTCAGCTGGCCAGGTGAGTTTGTCCACCCCTCTGGCTTGCTGATGTCGGATGGCTCTGGGTGGGTGTTGCTGGGAGAGTGCAAGCTAACAGTTGAAGAGCCAGGTATGGCTTTGGCTAAATGTTTTCATAACCAGGTGAGCAGCTTTGCCTAATTCTGCAACGTTTTGTGGTGAAAAACTAGAACAGTTGCTGGGTAATTTCAAGTCAAAATCATGACTGACTAGCACCACTGACCTGTAAAATAGTTTGGGTGGGAAGGGACCTTTAAAGCTCATCCACTCCAACCCACCTGCAGCCAGCAGGGACATCCCCAACTAGAGCAGATTCCTCAGGGGCCTGTCCAACCAGAAATGGAATGTTGCCAGAGATGGGACATCTGCCACCTCTCTGGGCAATCTGGGCCAGTGTTTCACAACCCTCAGTATAAGAAATGTCTTCCTTCTGTCTAGTCCAAATCTCCCCTCTTTTAGTTTAAAACCATCACCCTTTGTCTTGTCACAACAGGCCCTGCTGAAAATGCTGTCCCCCAACATTCAGCTGGGCAAGCTGATCTAATTAAAGTGCTGCTATTTGCTGCAGAGGGCTTGGACTCAGTGGCTTTTAATGGCTATTCCAACCCGAACCACTCTGTGATTCTGGGGTATTTCTTGTAGGCCCCCCTTAGCTATTGAATAGCCCCAGTGCTTGGTGGTGGCAGAAAAGGAAAGCTGCATCCATCTTGTTTTCTCAGCTGCAGAAGAAAGAATACATCTCCCAGATGCCATCTGAAGGCAGGGAGTTCCTGAGGGGCTGCTGGGAGCTGTGGCTCTAAGCAGAGCAATTCATGCCTGCAGATGGGGAGCGCCGCCAGGGCATCGGGGCAGCACAGGTAACCCTACCGCCGCTCTGCTGTGACGTGTAGCAGCAAGAGCAGGAGTGGCAGCCTGTAGCTCTGCTGTGATGGGAAGTTGGAAAGTCATAACTTTTGGAAAAGAGAAAGTATTCAGGGAGGATTTAGGTTGGTAACTGAAAGAGCTAATGGGGAAAACTGAAGAGGTGCCGGCGGCGTGAGCAGGAAGCGCTAATGCAAGCATCAGTTTGCTGCAAGAGCCACCTGCGGAGAGAGAGATGTGACCAGACACCAAGGCAGCAAATCACCTGCACAATCTAAACTTAGATAATTCCCCTGGGGAGTGCTTAGAGAGCCTTGTTCACTTTTCCCAAGCAGACACTGAGGTCTCCATTCTGTGCTAGAAGTCCTTGAGGAAAATCCTTGGGGATTTGAACAGCAAACACCTTTCTGTATGCCTGAGGCAGCACCATGGCATTGGGAATATTCCAGGTGATGTTCACTCAGATCTAGAGAGCCAGCGTAAGATCTCTGCATGTTCTAAATCCAAATGAAGCCCTATCTTAAGCACTTGAGTGATGCAAAAGGCTTGTCTTGGGCTTTCTGCCTGGGGGTGAATTTCATCCTCAGTGAATATTAGTAATAACAGTAATAGTAATAGTTAATGTTATTATACTCTCAAAAAGAGAAAGCAAGTGACCCATACAGATAATTCTAACCCAATGGGAAAGGGAAATCCCTGGCAGTCTGAAGAATTGCAGAGGAATCACTATATAAACCCTTCTTCTGTACTCCAGAAGGATACACAGGACGATCCGTGGGTCTCCCTGACCCTGCCACTCCCAGCTTCCTGAAAGAGCTCTTCTTTCACAAATCACTGCTGCAGGAGGCATCAGCTACAAGGAGGCACATGCTTAGCTCCATTTTTTTCCTATCTAATGCAGTACATTCATTAAGCTTTTCCCACTCTCTTGCAAGTAATTCCTGAGGTAGAAGCGGCAGCATCCTACAGAGGAGGAGATGGCACTGGAGCATTTTCTGCACTCCACTCACACAATCACCTGGTTTTGTCTCCTTTGGCATACAATTGTGCATCACTAGGGCCATTTCGCTCCTCTGAAGCCTCTTTCTCCTGACTCAGAAATGCTCTGCTAACCTCCTTGTCAACCTCTCTTGAACCCTTGCTGGGTCTTGCAAACGCCACATTTACTTATACCTCCTGCACCATTAACATGTTTTCAAACCCACTGTGCTCCTCAGTTTTGAGATTCCAGTGCTGGTTTGGTTTGGGGGTTCTTTTTTTCTGCCTTAAAAGATGTCCTGGTGGATTCCTGGTATGTTGTGGGTGTGAAACTTAAAGAGTACATGAAGCAGATGCTGACTTTAAGCATGAGAGCAATCTTCATGTGGCATCCTCATGAATTTAATCTCACAGATTCCCCTTAACCATCCTTCATAAAATCATAGAACTGTCAGGGCTGGAAGGGACCTCAAGGCTCAGCCAGTTCCAACTCCCCTGCCATGGGCAGGGACACCTCACACTACAGCAGGTTGCTCACAGCCACATCCAGCCTGGCTGCAAAAACCTTCAGGGATGAGGCTTCCACCACCTCCCTGGGCAACCTGTGCCAGGCTCTCACCACCCTCATGGGGAAGAACTTCTTCTTAACATCCAATCTCAATCTACCCACTTCTAGGTTTTTTTCTGTTCCCCCCAGTCCTATCCCTCCCTGACACCCTCAAAAGTCCCTCCCCAGCTTTCTTGTAGCCCTCTTCAGATACTGGAAGGCCACAATAAGGTCTCCTTGGAGCGTTCTCTTCTCCAGACTGAACAGCCCCAGCCCCCTCAGTCTGTCCTCATAGGAGTGGTGCTCCAGCCTCCAGCTTTGCTGTCTGTACTCAAAGTTGGGACCGAGTTTCCCTTCCTCCCCCACCCCTTTCTCTTCTTCTGTTTTTAACCCAGAAGCTGTGGTGTGGAGAAACAAAGAGCTGATGCTCGCAGTTGATCAAAACCTGGGCTGCTTCTGTATGTAAGCTGAAGTCTTGCGTGTTGGGCAGACCTGGGCTCTCGTACGAGTGCATATGCATTCTCTTTGTGGACAGACTTGCTGAACAGCAAAAAGCTGCTGGAAGCAGCCCTGCCTCCATGGGCTTGGGTTAATTTATACAAAGGAATAAACATGGAGCTTAAAAAAAAATAATGGATTTTGAGTAATTCTGTGTGCTTTGCTCCACCAAAGCGGCAGATGCCTGCTCGTTGCAGGAGGTGGGAGTGAACAGCAAAATTCAGACCTTTCTTGAACTTCCCAGGCAGTGGGCAAAGTCTGGACCTGTCCTTGTCACAGATCTCAGTGTAGGCATTCAGCTCAGGATTTGCCTTATGCTTATCAATGTTCCAGTCTAGCCCTTGTCCTTTTGCTTTGCCCATGCCGTGGAGGTGGCAACACGTAGGGCATCACAAAGGTGTATTGAAGAGGTTTTGTGATGTGTCTAAGGGGACCAGTGGTTGAGATACCTGATCAGAGTCTGCTATCAGGATAGATCACTCTTTACCTCGTTAGTGTCACATGTGTATGATAAATGGTTGAGTTTAGTCTACAATTAACTGCATTTACTTGCTAGTAGCCTTATATTTCATTTCCAGGGTGATGAGCCATAGCATGCAGCAGTGCTTGCTGCACACAAAGCTTTCCAGCTGCCTCTTACCTTCACCTCACTTTCAGTTCTCACTCTGTGGAAATAAAATAGATGCAATGCAGCACACATCAGTGGGCCTAAGAATTCAGAGGCATTTTTAGCCATGGTAGGGAAACAACATAATAACTGAACAACTTCAGGTGCCGCTTACGGTCCCTAAAAACGCGAGTACCGACCGGTAGGTTTTTTGAAAATTGAATATAAAACCATGGATAAATGCTTTATTTGATTCTCTGTTTATGGCAAATTCATTTTATTTGACTTTTTTATTTGTAATATCAACTATATTGCAGAGCAGAGTTTCTAGGTGCTCCCTTATGGTACCATTCTTCTAAATTATTAATGCTGTGCTGTTGATATATTGTCAGCCTTGTACATACATTCTATGAAAATGAGTTTTACAGTAGGCTGGGATTTATAACAAAGCTTGACATATGCAGCTAATTCACCTAGACAGTCTTGTCAGTTTTAGGTTCATAAATAATTGATACTCGGGGCTTGGAGTTCAGCTACTGTTAGTGCTCCAGCTGTTAAATTTCAGCAGCATAATGGATGAATATTTGTTTATAATTTCTGTACATGGACCCGGTGTCAGATCCCCGGCCTCATTTGCATAGGCAGATTGAGATGTTGGGAGCGTAATGAGCATATGAAGATGATGAATTGTTTTCCTCGGCGCCGGTGCGTTTCTGTAAATGTTTGATTAGTTTTGAATGGATTACTGTTAGATTATCTGGTTCAGGGGTTAAAGTGAGCAGCTCTTTGCTCCCAAAGCTTTCCTGATCCCTTGCTGACAGGTTTTAAAATTCATACAGTGATACCAGTGCTGCAAAAGCTGGGGGTGTTCTTTGCAACAGATGTTTAGTAATTAAACATACGGTTTCCCCCTTTGGACGTTGCAGGGGAAATCTCAGTCAGAATGATTTGTTTATCGCAGTTTGAGGGAATTACGGTTTCTGAACAAATAATACACTTTTGCCCCTAAAGTGCTGGAGCTTTCCCCCCAGTGACACTAATTAAAAATGAGTAAAACACACACATACCCTCACAACAACTCAGATGGTTAACACCTCGCCAGGCAGATGCAATGCTATTCAAAGCAGAGGTGCTTCCCATGTTCTCCTTCTGTAAATTATTGAGCAGTATTCAGGAAAAAAATAAAAGAAAAAGCAACAAAACATTTTCCATTGGATGTCCCAAGCAGAGATGTTGAGGCAAACCAGGCTTTCAAACATACCTTTCTTCTGAAGCTCATCGGGGAGAAGCTGTGGGATGTGGACATGTGTGTTACACACAATTCCCGATGGCGTCAACAGCAGGAGTGAGGAGGGGGAGTGCTATGAGGAAATGACGTTGGAGAGGCACAGAATGCATTTAAATGGGATGTCCTTCGAGGTGTTAAGACTCAGCACATCTTAACGTCTTAAGGGGACAGTATATTGAACCAGCAAGAGGTGGCAAGCGGGCTGGGTCTGGCTTGCTGGGGGTTGACATGAAGATGGGATGAAGAGGAGGAGGTCATCCTATCTCCATTCACATTTCCCAGCTGCCATGACGCAGGGGGTGATGCGGAAAGCAGGCTATGGGGAGGCGAACTCTCTGCTGCCGCTGCCTCTGACCCTTCTCACTGGAGCACAGACCTTTATATTCCTGTTTTACGCCCCTTCCCTCCACACCACCCTCCAAGCAAGCGGCCCTCTGTCGAGAAGGTCTCGCAGAGCAGCTACTTAATAGAAAGATTTAGTGGCGGCGGCTCCGCGGAGCCGAGTTGCGCCGCTTGCCGCCGCGCTGCGTTCTGTCAGCGCCGGGTACAGTTCCCCCGGCTTGTCTGGCAATCATGTCGGTGATTATATGGGTAATGAAACACGTGCTCTTTTTGTCTGTGCCTCTGATTAATCTGCTTTCTATTTAGCCGTGATTTATGGCGCTCAACTGTTGAGGTGAGCGCCGGCCCATCAGTTCCATAGCCTATTACGGGCGCCGCGACGGCGAAATGCCTGCGAGGCTTGAACTGTTTCTTGACAGCCAGGCTTCCCGCTACATTCCCTCCAATCTGTTTTGCTTCCTGGTGTGACCTTTCATACAGTAAAATACATTAGTTGAATAGCACAGTCTCATTAAAAGAGTGAATTAACCGAAGAGTCTTTTTAACTAAATGACAGCCAAAGGACTGAGTGCTAATAGCCACGGGCAGTTAGAAACTTAACTCATGAATCAGGCTGTTAATACTGCTCGGCGCCTGAAGCGCTAAGGGCACCACACTCTCTGCTTGCTCTCATAAGAAGAAAAGCTCATTACTTTCCTCCTGATGGGAGAGAAAGAGTGAGCGAGCAATAATAAAGCTTGAATTTTTCAATACTGTTAAAAATGGGGCTGACAGATTGCCGACAATAGGAGCAACGGGCTAGACACCGCGGAGAGAGCCACTGAATTAGCAGCACCATATATCACACAATCTAATTAAATCAACCCAGAGAATGAAATTAGTTTTCTGTGAGTGAAATGGCCTTTGAAAGAGCGCTATTAAATGAACTGTAGAGCATTAATTAAATAATTCACAGTGAGGGATTTTGCATTTATACAAAAATTGTGCACTTAATTGTCCGTGCTGTATTACAGATTTGGCCTTATGTTAACAATGTGTCTAAAGCACACTTCTTGGAGCGGGGCAGGAGCAGCTTCACGTGGATGCAGCTTATAAAGTCCTAAGGGTTGCCAGAGAAAGCCACGAAAGGAGGGCGGCCGCAGGAGGAACACGCAGTTAACAACTTTGCTGCATTAATCCTCTGCACGTGTGACAACTTGTTACATTTTCTTTCTTTTCTTTTTCCCCCTAGTGGGATGACATTAGGGCTTCTGATTTTTAATTAAGCAAGAGCTGCAATTTCTCATGAGCTAGCAAAAAGAAGTATCTTCAAATCGCCTAAAAATAACATCTGTGTGAAATCAGCTGGGGCAGAGAGGATGCTCGGCTTCGGAGGAAGAAAAGCCAGGCTCTGGCCTCGACGTTTTCCCTGTGAAAAACACTGAAAAGAAAATTAATAAACAAGGGGCAGGGAAGCAATGTAAATTTCTCCTCTAAACCATCACGCTGTGATTTGAATTAAGGCAGATGCCATTTGAAATGAAAACCTTGGATTTGGAAACAATCATAATGAAACATGGTTTAAAAAAAGACATCTCTTGTCTGGGGAGAGAGGTTGAAGGCAGTTATGAAACTGGGGCTTATTTTTGTCCCTCCAAATCCTGATGTTCTGGCTTGACACTAACATTGTGCTCAATTTTATGTATCTTCCTACCAAAGAGGAGCTTTGGCTGTCAAACATACCTGGCAATACTGCTCAGTGTCAAATGCAATACCATGGACATCAATAGTGTATCTGTCACTTTCTCTAACCCCCTTTTATTGCCAGGTAAGTTTGTGATACCACTTTAAGATGTGGAAACATTTACCCTTCCATTTGGATGCTTGCATAAGGATGCAACAGTGTGCAGGCCAGTGGGATTTCAAGTTGTTGGTCCCAATTCCTTTTCATCCTTGCAGGTACCAGGGGAGTGCAGCAGGAAGCATGGTCAGTGCTGTCCATTGACAACTTGTGGAAACATGGAATTGCTTCACTGGGAAGAGACCTTTATGATCAAGCTGTAACATTAACCCAGCACGGCCAGGTCACGGAAGCTGTGTCACTCAGCACCACATCACCTGGTCTTTTAAATCCCTCCAGGGATGGGGACTTCACTTCCCTGAGCAGCTTGTTCCAGGGCTTGGCAACCCTTTCAGTGAAGAAATGTTTCCTAACACCCACCTTAAACCTCCCTTGGCACAACTTGAGGCTGTTTCCTCCTGCCCTCGTGTTATTTGCATAAAAATGCAAATAAGTAGAGTGTGCTTCTTCCCAGTAATTGTAGTATCAGGCTGGCTTTGCTCAATAGCTCTCGTTTATTTCAGTTTACTTATGCATTGTTGTATTCACTTCTTACAGCTTTCATTTACACTTCTGAAAAGTGCAAGTGAAATCCAGCCCTTATGCTTCCAACGGTAGCCACATCAAAAGCGTAAGGGTGAATGAAAATATACTTAAATTATAATGAGATCCAATCCAATTAACTTCCCCAAATTACAACACAAGAAACTTGGACACTTACCTTCCTGCTCTCTCTCTTTTTGTTAGCCTCAGTTTTTCTTAGGGGGTGCCTCCAAAGGAAGACCATTGTGTTGCAGGAGTCGTTAATACACAGCACAGGTTTGAAGATGGTATGAAGGTGGTGATAGTGAAGCCAGGGCAGGCAGCAGCTGTGTCTGGCTAGATCATTTTAAACAGGAGGTGGATGTGATTGAGTTAAATGGCTTATAAGATTTTAAAGCATGTTCCCAAATTTGGTTCCACTTTGAGACCAAATCCCTGTGAAGGACGAGGTGGCCACCCACAAGATGTAACAGGAACATGGAAGTTAGATATAGGGCATGGAAGTGCTCAGCACCTGACAAACAGCTGTCAGAAGGACATCTAGTACAAGGTGGGCAGTGATGATCAGCATCTTGAGTCTTTACCCTGTAAGGTACAGGAAGAGTTATTATCACCTCTCATTGTCAGTAACAGGACAGCAATGGGCTGTGGTTTAGGGGTGAACCTTCTAGAGTAGGGTTATCGGTTGGACTTTGTGATCCTGAGGGTCTTTTCCAGCCTGAATGTTTCTGTGATTCTGTGGGATGGCTGCACAGCAACTGCAGCTAATACAGCAGCCACAAAATGCCAGGCTGGATTTCCAGTCCTGGTGTACAGCTTGCTAACCTTCACTGCTGTCTGCTTGTATGCAAGACCATGACCTACGCTGGTGCGTATGGACATGAGCATGTGTCTCCTGGGTGAACACAGCTCTGCCTCTGACAGCTCTGCGAGGTGCAAGAGGGAACCACACCTGTCCGAGGGATCTCGAGGGAGGTTAACCCTCACAGGGACTATACATAAACCACTTGGAAAGAGTTCGAGGTGTGAGGGTTTGCTCTTAGGTGCACCCTGCATGTAATTCAATGAGCCTGGCACCGCCAAGGTGTACTTGGGAGGCAGCATCAGCACAGGCATCTCTTGCTGGAGTTGTGCTGAGAACCTACACGCTGGCAGCTGGCAGCAGCATTCCAGCAGTCTGAGCTGCTGATGCCCAGTGAAGTCCAAGGTGGGGGAGCTGAGAGGCACAGCTGCTTGTCCTCTCCCAGGTCTGGATGTGCTGCAGCTCTCCTGCACTGTTCAGCTGGGCTCGTTCTTACATCTCCATCAGGCTGCAATCCCTCCTGCTGCACCAGCTCATGCTGAGTAGTCTTCCACAGAAAACATTTTCTTAAATGACACTGAAAGGCTCCCGTGACAAATGGCTGCAGTCCCATATTTCCATTTGGTTTATTCTGAGGTTTGGTAGGGATGTGAAAGCATTGTGAACCTGTTAATGATATTTCATGTGCAGGAATGTCAAACTCTTCAATCAGTCGCATCATTACTTTTCATATTAAGCATATTTAGTTTATTCAGTCGTAACAAAGCATTTCTAGCACTAAGGGTTTCCTCTCCCCCAAGTACTCACTCATTTCAATTTCATTTCAGAGCATCTCTAAAAACGTGTCTTTTGTCTTGATCTTAGATGAAAGCTAAGAGAACAAAATGCTTTATTACCTAGCTGAGGAGAAATGAGGATTTGTTCCTCAGATGAGACAAGTGAAAGCTTTTGGGCTCTGGCCTTGCAAAGCTCATGGAAGGCTGAATTTTCAGCCATATCCTCCAGACATCTCTCAAAGGTTTGGAAAAGCTGCAGACAGTTGTAACATTGGTGCTACCTGGAGGCAGGTAGTTGTGACATAGGTGGGGATGCCAGGTAGAGCTCTGGGCTCCCCTACTACTGGCAATTAGAGAGGCTTCAAATACATTCACAAACATGTCATTAATTTTAAAGTTGCACTTCGTTATTACACTGAACCCTTGGAGTGACTTTGTTTCCCAGTTATGGCTGGAAGCATCATGTGGAAGAATTGTAGAGATTGTGAAGAGCTCAGCACTACAAAAATGGAGAAATAAGAGAGTATTGCATGCATGCAGCCTCTCTGAATAGTCCAGGTTTCTAAGAAAACAGATCACAAAGAGACAAGGACTGATACTTGTGACAGGGACATGAGAAAGGCGGTGTGACAAGATTAGGTGCTCTCTGGAAGTGTGTTTTTGGAGCAGCTGTACGGGTGTGGATGTATACAGCAAGGAAATCCTTGGACTTTGAAACTTTAGGCTAGTTCTGAGGCCTTATCATGATTGGTAAGTGCAAAAATCACTACTGTACCTGTTGTGTCCTAGAAATGTGAACCACAAAAAGTAAGGCACACCGAGCAGTAAGAAAGTTCTGGACAAAGGAGTGTGATTAATCCTCACACACCTGTCTGACCTTCTGTGGTTCATCTAAATTTAAGTCTATTGGGCTGTGCCTCTTGCCTCAGGGAGGCAGGGACAGGATTGGCATTGCATACATTTATTGCTGCTTCTGCTTAATATCCAGCATCCAAGACAGTCATCATTCAAACCAAAATGAAGTTCCAAAAGGTTTTGGTAGGAGTGAAAAAGCCAGAGCTTTATGGCTCTGTCCCTTACCTACTGCATTATCTATAAACTATGCCTTGTTGGAAATGAACTGCTAGTCAGCATGGCACAGGACCAGTGTGTTATATATCAATATATAATGTAGGAATGTGTCATTCAATATGCTGCACAACTGGCTATTAAGAATTAATCATTCCCCTTCTTGAGCAGTCTCTCCAATGCATTCCAGAAAGTTGCCATTTCTCCTAAGATTCCTGGCCAGGAAAGTCATCTGTTCTAGCAGTGTGTGTGTCAGGAGAAAACTCATTAGAGAATATTAATACAGAGCTTCAGCATGCTTGAGAAACAAGTTTTGACCCTTACCAACCTAGAAGGCTCCTTGCTGCACTACAAGAGTGGTCCTCTTTGCCCAGCAATCAGACAGTAGCAATAGGAGATACTCCTTGGGGAACACAGGGAGTTTGGGCCACTGCATGTAGCCCACTGCCTTTCTATTTACCCTGCTTGTACAGCCAGTGCCTTCAGATATCATAGAGTGCACCACTGCCAGCTTCCATTAGTGTGGATGTATGAGTTTGTTGTCCATCAATGTGCCTGATGCTTTTCTGATCCTGCTGGTGCTCTCCTTGTCCAAATTCTCCTGTAGGGAGGAATGCCAGAAGATCATCATCCACTGCAGGCCACCTTGTGTTTCAGAAAGACCTGCTAGTTTCAAAGAGATTCCTCCTCTTCTGTTGCTGCAGGATTTGGTACAGATTAGCTGCACACTTGCTCTACCCCTCAGTCATAGTGCCACCATCAAATCCTTACACCCATGATGGACCTCTCTCCTTTTCCCGTCTTACACAGCCCTTCCCTTCCACATTTGCATTGGATCCGTTGGGACTGGCCTGAGTGGCTGTTTGGAACAGGCAGTTGGACAGGTTTGGTTTAGAAACTCTGGGGACACCCTAGTATGGCCATTTACTGGCATGGGAGTCCAACTCACACGTCCAACTGTTGTGTGAGCTCCAGGGTAGAAAACTGGCAAGACAGTGGATGAGGACAGAATGTGTTAATGGAAGTGACTTCGTTGTTCTGTTGTATCTACTTGGTCCCTTCTTCTGAAGGGCTGAGAGTAGCAATTGTGCAGATGTTCCTCACTTCAGGAGCTTCTATATCCTGCTGAAGTGATTTAGTAGCACAACTCTGTGAAAAGCAAGCAGGAAGAACAGTGCCCTGCATGCTTTCAGAAAGAGGCAGGAGATCTGAAGCTAGGACACCTGCCAACTACCATGCTCAGAAAGCAGGAAGCTACAGATACAGCTTGTTTGGAGAGGATCTGAACCATGGGGAAGAGATAACGTCCCGTGGCAATCACCAAGCAGTCAAATGTCTGTTTATGTTCCCTGGGAGTGATAAAGATAACAATCAATACCTGTATGATGAGACGGTTAGGAAAATCAGGCTCACAAGTACTTGTTCTCACTCGCTGGGTGCATTGTATGCAAGCAAACAGTAATCTTAGGCAAGCATCCCATCAGGTGTCCTGGCCGATGCCTTCTCAGACAACAGCCTCATATCAGTACATGACTTGAGAAAGGCCCCTCTGAGCATCCAATAATTTTTATCACTTTCCATCGGTGCTTGGATCCTTTGAGGGACTCAGCCTGTAACAAATGTGCTGTAGATGTTCTAACAAGAAAAGAACAGATGCAAGTTTAGTGAATATTGAGTTTTAAACTTGTCTCACGGTGATTTGTGGCTGTGTCACTGCAAATATTTTTCAATGTCGTTGCCTAAGCCCCGGCTGTCACCAGCATGGTCAGCTGGGGAATAGAAGGCCTAACACTATGATCTCGGTATTAATGGGAGCTGTTGAGAGTGGCAAAGGTGATGAAGTGTTGTTTAGTTATTGGTGCCATGCTTTTGCTGCAGGACATTATTACAAAGCGTCGTGGGCTTCTGTCAGATTTCAATCACCGCCCAATCACGTATTTAGAAACTTACTGCAGAGGCTCCTTCAAGAAAAAGGATCAAAAAACATCTTGGAGGGGCTTTGTTTGGCTTTTTATTGGGTTTCTTTGATTTTAAGCTGCGCCTAGAACTGTGCAAAGCTCACACCTTAACCAGAAAGAGATTTCAGGCTGTCTCTGACGTGCAGTTTATCCTCCTGCAGCTTGGCTCTGGTTTTGATGTGAACAGTTTAGGACCGATCTTTAACTCAAAGCAGAATGAAACAGTAAAATCCCCGTGATCTGGGGGGGATTGGCAGCTACTGAAGGGAATATTCCTCTGTTCCTATTCTAGACCTCTGGATATCTGGTAGGCTATTCTTCCTCCTGGTGTGCATGTATATTTTATACTAATGTTAATGGAAGCTATGTGTGGGCATTCAAGGGAGAGAGCGTAGCCCATTTGGTAGGTAAATTTATGTCTCTCTCTTTTTCATTATTCCCCAGACCAGTACAAGCAGAAATAGAGATGTAAGATTTACAAAGCTTCTACAATATCCTGTTTTGCCAACCTGTGCTCCAGCAAGGGCACGGCAGGATTGCTTCCCTCACCCTTGACACAAATTAAGGTCTTGCCGTTGTCATTAAGGGTGGTCGCGCGCGGTTCGAAGCTACAATTTACCTGAAACCCACGCTTTTAGGTGAGATTGCTTGGTTTGAAATCTTCTGATGAACACATTCAGTGTTACTTTAAATAAGGCACAGTACCTCTTTATTAAAAATAATAATAATAATAAAAAAGATTAGATGGTGAGAGTTTCTATGGCTTTGAAATTCCCAGCTGTCAGTGTGTGTGAGGGTAGAAATATTAGCATGGAAGAATGGTGAAGAAAGAGTCTGATCAGAGAGAGGCTTTTGGAGTAAATTCATACCAAGGAGAATATAATGGAGCCAGGCTCTTTGCCAGTGCTTTGGCTCTGCTGACCTCCATTTGCAGCAGAGATTAGCCTGATAAAGCCGACACAACCTCAATAAAACACCAACAATGGAAAGAAGCAAATAGAAATCATATTAAGCAGCAGCAATATTGCATGAATTGAAACAAAAATTTAGGCATAATAGCCTTGGTGGGTTTTAATATTGCTCCCAATCGCATCACAATATGAATCATATCACACTGATTCTAAATAACATTTATCAGCCTGAAATCTTCTCTCACATTATTTGAGAGCTTTTAGGTTTGGTGATTTTTTTATTTTTTTGAAGCCTTCATACATAATTAAATGTGCTGGAAGCAGAGGGGACAGAATGCCTTGAGAAACAGCAGCTCCCTGTTCCATGTTCAATTAAATGCAGCAATTCCGTATTTATTGTTATGTTTGCTACCTTCCAGAAGTGAAATGGCTAGAAGAATAGCCTGGTGTTGCAGAACAAACCTCAGATACATCCAGATGGGAAGTTTTATTCTGCTCTCAATTGCTGCGGCGTGGCTGAATCCTGGGTGCAGTCCGTGGAGCGTGACAGCGTGAGAGGGAGATTGGTCAGAAATGCATTTATGGGGGATTGGAGGCTAAATACAACAGGGAGAGGGTTCAGTTCTTTTTGTCAGAAAATTATCTGTCCCAGGGACTATATCTTCATTCACAAGGGAGAAGTTTAATCCATCACATGGATGGGCTTCTCTCTTCACTGTGGGGCTCTGGGGTTCTGAGTTGTAGGGGTCGTCTATTCAGTGCATCTGAACAGACTTCAAAGAGCCTGGAAGACTCCAGACTGAAAGGGAAGAGGTCTGAGATGATGTCAGACCTCTGAGTCTGTGATCCCAGATACTGATCATCAAGCTGTCTCTCAGTACTTGTCTCTCTCTGAAAGCTCCTGCTTTCTCCAGCCACCCAGCTGCCCAGGACTAGGCACCCAGCACCACTAAAGGATGCTGCCTTAAGCTCAGAGCCAGGGGAAGATCAATAAACTAAGCACTGTAACTCCTGAACTGATATGAGAGTCCTCTGGCATGATCTGAGCATGCCTGATGCAAGAAGCTTTGTACAAACACTGGAAACAAGGAATTGTTTTAATGCTGGGAGTGACATATTTGCTCCAGGTCACGTAAAAAGCCATCTCCTTGCTGAGCAAACACCAGCCTCTCTCTCCCAGAACAGAAGGAAGATCTTCTTTATCCCCTGACAGAGCTATTTAGGAGAACCGAAATGTAAATGCTGTCATCGAGGGCAGCACCTTGGAGCAAGAGTTCAGGTTGATTTAGCAAGAGGCCATGTCTGAAGCAGGCTCCTGCAGACAGGATGCTCAATAGCTACCCTTTTGCTCTCATGCCTTGTGGGAAACTGCTTCCTCAGGTGTCCAGCTTCAGGACAAAGCTCATGGATGCGGATAATGAATAGAGAAAGCAACTTAAATTTACAGGATGGATGAGGAATCAGCCTCTCTGTGTCCTACCTGCTGGCCAGTACAGCTTCCTGCTCTGCAGGTGTGTTCTGTAGATCCTGGTCAGACCAACATTGCCGAGCTGTACAGGGAGTTTGCTTGGATGCTCCATGAGCTGCTCTGGGTTGCTTTTGCTGGCAGGGTATCAGAAGGTTTTTGCAGATGAACTTCTTAACACTTCTGTTTGAATACTTTGGACATCAATAACGACCTGGCAATAGCTGACATGAGCTGAAAAATCAGAAGTGTAGGATATTTATCCATTTAATATCATGAAGGCTGATACTGATTCTACCTAACCTAGATCAAACAGACAGTGAAGTCTGTCATCTGTGATCCATTTATCATCTCTCACTCCTTAGCTCTAGCTGCTTAAATAGTCAACTAACCAAAAGGTTATTTCAGAAGTCCTAACTAGGGGCATATCTTTAGACATACAATTCTAATGTGAGCTCCATTGTCCATTTGTTCCAGAACATGGCAAGCCCACCAGTTCTACAAAATCACACAGAAATGCATCCATCCAGATGGGTCTTGAATATCTCCAGAGAAGGAGACTTCACATCCCCCCTGAGCAGCCTGTTCTAGTGTTCTGTTACCTTACAGTGAAAAAATTCTTCCCCCTGTTTGCATGGAACTTCCTCTGCCTCAGCTTCCACCACTGCCCCTTGTGCTGGCATTGGGCATCCCCCAGCAGAGCCTGGCTCCAGCCTCTGGGCACTCCCCCTGCACAGCTTTAGCAACATGAATGGGGTCACCTCTCAGGTTCCTCCTGTCCAAGCAAAGAGCTCTCAGCATCCTCAGTCTCTCCTTGTGAGGAAGATGTTCCACTCCCCTAATCATTTCTGTGGCTCTGTGCTGAACTCTCTCAAGCAGTTCCCTGAGGTCCTTCTTGATCTGAGGGGCCCAGAACTTGACACAATATTCCAGATATTGCCTCAGCAGGGCAGAGTAGAGAGGGAGGAGAACCTCTCTTGACCTACTAACCACAGCCCTTCTAATCCACCCCAGGATGCCACTGGTGTTCTTGGCCACCAGAGCACATTGCTGGCTCATGGTCAACCTCCCATTCCCCAGAACCCCCAGGTCCTTTTCCCCTTCACTGCTCTCCAGCAGGTCAGTCCCCAACCTGTCCTGCTCCATGGGGTTGTTCTTTCCCAGGTGCAAGACTCTACACTTGCCCTCCTTGAATTTCATTCAACTTCTCCCTGCCCAACTCAAGATATAGAAGTCATATTTAGGAAGGATTCAGCAGGATTCCTATATTGCATGACTGTGGTTTTACAACCCAAACTTTGGACCCCTGGCAGGTCAGGAGTGGTCAGCTGGCATTCAGTAAGCAAAATGTCACTGGCTGGCTACAGCCCAGGTTTTGTGGTGGGGCAGGGAATTTACAGACAGAGGAATTCATCTGGAGCAGGAGTTAATGAAAATAAAATGCAACAAGTCAATGAAGTGAACAATTAGGTGAAAGAAATAAAGCTAACTAAAGCTAAATTTCACTCAGATGGCTAATTACCAAAAATGAATTTGCTATTGTATATATATTTAAAATGTAGGTATCTCTAAAACACATTTTATATTATATACATAAGAGGAATGTCTTGTGTTTTATTCATGACTTTTTCTGACTGTTCTTTAAGCCAGTTCTCTCAGTTGGTGACTGCTCTTTAAGCTGGCTCTCTCTTTTGGTGACTGCTCTTTAAGCTGGCTCTCTCTTTTGGTGACCACCCCTTAAGCTGTTTCTCTCTTTTGGTGACCACCCCTTAAGCTGTTTCTCTCTTTTGGTGACCACCCTTTAAGCTGAACATCATGGCAAAAATAAACTGTGCAATGTGCTGTTGAAAACCATGGGCAGATGAAAATGGCCAAGTATGGCAGGATGAGATGACAAGTTCTGCTGAAGGAAGTGCAAATGAAAGAGGATAAGGAACAGTGACCAACGTGGCAAAAGCTTTCTTTTCAGGAGATCAAGGAGGAGGACAGTGGTGAGAAAATGAAGCCTTTGTTGTCAGACTTTCAGAGACATTTCTATGGGCAATATTATGACTGACTTTTCCTTTGGCCCATGCAGCAAGTGACCAAGTAGCTGCTACCTATGTGAGCACCCAGAGCACTTGTCTGGGATGGTAAGATGTTCAGTAGCTAGAAGCACTCTGCTCTTTGAAGAGCTATCACCTGCCAGTAGGTTTGTGTCTGACCACAACACAACTGTAGAGGCTAAACAGCCTTGAACAGATGCTCAGCAAAGAAGAAATCCCACTGGTCCAAGTGCAGAAAAGGGCTGCTGGGACCATCAAGGAAGCAGCTTGCTCTTGAAGGTGGGCTGTGTAGTCAGTTCAGCAGCAAGCATGGTCTGAGGCTGAGGGGAGATCTTTTGTCTGCTAAGCCTCATGGACAGCAGCTGGCCCTGTGAGCCATGGCAAAGCACTGATGACAGTGGTCCTGCCAGAGTGGTGTTGGCATGGCCAAGACAGGCCAGGATGGGAAGATACCACAATCCCACCAGGAGGCTTTTTGGATGACCCAAGGTTGCTAAGCCAAGAGTTTACATTTTGGCAATGAATTTCCTGGCTTTGTCAGGACCAAGGTGCAAATAGAAGGAGGGGGAGCCGGCAGGAGGCACGGGCTCAGCACAGCTGCAGACACAGACAGGCACGCTTACCCCCGACATAACCTGGATTTCATGATGCAGCCTTTTCAGCCTTGTGCCACCAGGGCAGGGCAGAGTGGCAGCTGGAGTCCTGCCTGCTGCCCTAATCAAGGGGGTAAAAAAGGGAAAACTATCTGCACTTAGGAAAAATGTGCTTCTCCTTTAAGCACAATTAGCCATCTCTCTGCTCTTTGCCAGCACTGAGTAGTTTTCCCCCCACGAGGTTCTTGTGCTATTGACATCTTTGGGTCTTAGGGGAAGAAAAGAATAAAAGCTCTTTTGACCCCATGACTCTTAAATCTTTATGTTGCTTGCACCCAAAGTACCACAGCTGATCTCTTTTTGAGGTTTGTGACAGGGTAGTGGCAAAAATGAAATCAAGCAGTCACTTTTTGCGTGGGATCTGGACAGCTCCGTTGACCACTTCTGGAATATGCATCAGTTCATTAATGCATGAAAAGCTGCTATCAAACAGACAATCAAATTTCATGTAAAATAAGCTCCAGCATTAAAACTGTTCCTAGTATTTTATGTGTAACTCTGTGGGCAGATATATTTCTTGCTACTAGAGCAAAACTGATTTGTGTGATGGTTCCCCATCACGAAATCACTTGGAAGGTTGTGAGATAAAATGTCGCTTAGGATAATGTAATTGGCCTTAAGGTACAGGAGTTGAATTATTTTCAGTGATTTATAATCTGGAAATTAAAGACTCACTCATTTTCTAATTTAATTCCATCTTCAATGGAAAAATGTTCACTCTGAACTAAATTGGCGAGTAATGTTGCTAATTCAAATGCAGATGCAATTTCGATTCTGGTAGCAGTTTGCCGTGATTGACGAGTCCCCAATGGATCATAATGATTCTTATCTCCCAATCTCACAAATTCTCCAGCAGTTGTGATAATAACTTCAGCTAAGGAGAAAAGGGGGAAAAAAATAAATTCTCTGCTGCCCTGTCAGCTCAGGCTTTGCTTTTTTCCTGGCAGGGAATGGGGTTTATTTCAAAGCTATTGCGTGGCGGAGACAAATAGGAAGCCTCACTGCTGAATTCCTTGTTGCCATAAACCTGCAGTTTAATCCTTTGCTGATACTCTTCTAGCTCGCCTTGAAGTCTTCCCCCCCAAAAAACCCCAAAGTATTTCAGATATCTTTTTGTTAATCAGCTTAACTTACACTGAAGGCAACTCACTGGTAGGTGTCAAATGCTGGGGACACAGGCAGCAATTAGCTGCCCTGAGCAGCATTTGGGCTTTTTAAATTGTTGCCCCATATATATATATATAAAACAAAAAACCTACTATTTTTTGCTCAATTATTGCATTAAAGCTAGGTACAAATGGTGGTGTTGACTCTGAGATGAAGAGGAATATATCCTCCCTCTCCTAGAGCAGCACTCCTAGTTGCAAGCACAGAATTTGCCCTGGCAGGGACAGGTTAGCATCGGACTGGTTGCAGATGTATTTCTATTTCCACAATGAATTTGCACTGATTGGATGTGGAGTCAGATGAGGCAGCTGCCTCCGTGGAGCTGAGGCCCTGCAAAGTGAATGAGAGGAAGACTGTTGAAAAAGGAACTTTTAAGGGAATAATGCAGTTAATTCCAGGGCATGCTGAGGAATGTGAGGAAGGAAGGTAACTTCTCATGCATATCTCAGCATTTCTGGGGATGTATTAGTTCAGAATGATTTAATGATCTGATTAATCTGACTCCTACAAAAGTGTGTGCTTGTGTCTTTTTATTGAAGAAAAATGTCTTTTGATGGGGAGAATCCTTCTCTCATCTCTTTCCCCCACTTCAGTGGGTTTGCTCTACTGGCAGAAGCTGGCAGAGGGACAGGGCGAGGAGAGTCTGATTGTGAATGAGGTAATTAGACTCCCACCAGACCTGACACATCTTCACCAGGGCAAATGTGTAGTTACAGGGAAATTCCTCCCTGGGAAAGCATCTGAAACCCAAAAACTTACCCTGTACAAACTTTGCCCTTCATCCTTGAAGTCAGATCATCCTGAAATATCCTGACACAGAAAGTAAGGAAGGGATAGTGGAAGCTCTCCTGAGAATCCCCAGCAATGATTCTGCTCACATGGGTGAGGACAGAGGTGCAGGTGAGAGATTCCCCCCATCAGGTATAGCACCTGTACCTCTGGGTGGCCTGGGAAGAGCTTCCAAGCCTGCTCAGGAGCAACCTTTGCTTCTTCCTTACAGCACCTTGTGTGGGATCAGAGACTTCCCAGCACATATTGGTCCGAGGGTGAGAGCTCTGCTCAGGGCTGCCACTGCCTTGGGGTCATTCCTACACAGCTCTGCTTGCTCAGATGAGCAGAAACCCTGTACCTAAGGGCTTGAAAGATCTTGGAGGAATAGTCTAATAGAGGGAAGGTTTGCCCAGCTACACATGACCTGCTCACTAATTGCTTATTCATCCCATGCAAATGAAAGTTAAAACACCAAACAAACCAATTAGGATACTGTTCAAATGCAACCTTTCTACTGAAGGCCTATCAAGAGGCTGAGGATGTGGGGATAGGACCAAATGATTCATTTTTCTTTATCTCATCAAGCTCAGTAGGGGAGAACCTGCCAATCTGACTTTTTTCCTTTGCAGGAGTCAGGCTGAGAATCACAGAATGCTTCACAGAGTGCTTGACGTTGGAAGGGGCCTTTGAAGGTTGTCTAGGCTAACCCCCAAGGAACTCACACAAAGTGATGGAGCCCTACCAGCTTTGCACCTTCTGGGCTGGCTTGTTTGTGTTGTTACAGTACTGATGGCTCTCAAGATCTGTGGAAGTAGAATATTGCTGAGAGATCAAAGAGTGGCCCTCTGAACACAGTTTATTGCCTTTCCCATCTTATCAGTACTTGCTGTTATTAATCCCAGGATTTCTTTCTGAGTGGGCTATAGAGGCAGGGGATATCAGGGGGAAACGGTGGCAGTAAGAGAACAGGTAAGGTATGGAAGAGATAAGAAGATGCACTCTTCCTTTTCACCAACACTCATTACAGCCACTCAAATAAATACCCTGATAAAAACCAAGGAGTAGAAAGTCTTCTTCATGTCCATTCCAGAAAAAGCAAGTGGCAGCAACTCCAGAGTGCACAGGAGGAACAGCACAGCCTGAGGTTATCCCTCCACTTGCACTACAAGGAGGAACTGTGCTTGGAATGCAGGTTTGGATCATTGCAAAGAGCATTCATATGCAGTGGAAAATGATTCCTTCCTTGCTTTAAGGGGGAAAACAGTGCCTGTCAGTGGATTTAAGCAGCCTCTGCAGCTGGTTTGGGCGTAGTTGTGTGCCAGATGTCTTTTTTTCGCTCAGTGGTAGTAAGTTTTTGAGAATAAGATCAATGTGTCTGTTCTGTCTGCATTTTATGGAGACCTCTCTGCATTATTTCTTTTTTCCTGGAAAAAATACAGCTCCTTAAGTGGCACTTGGAATAATTCCCCTTGGTCCAGGAACTTGGCTGTGCAGACAAAACTCTTGTTCTTATGCAGTTCAAGGATTTGCTTCATTGCACTCTCAAGAGAATCCCAAAACTTAAAAAAATGCAGTTGCCTGATGAGTGTAAACATCCAGCAAAGGCAGTTCTGATCCTTGTCACACCCAGGATGCTGTGAAAACAGGAGCAAGTGCAGATAAAACAGCATCAACCACCCATGAGGTCACACCCAGACTGAACTGGTTCTTGGTGCTGCTGGGCTACCTCTCATGGCAGGAAGCTGCTTTACACAATCTAGTGTCAAGGAGTTTCCTTTGTCTCTGGTGCCTGCAGCCTTTCCTCCCCAGCTCCTGTCATGATTGCTTCGTGGTCTTGCACCAGAGTAGGCAAAATCTGGGACTCTGGTGGCCTCCAGGCAGCTCGCCAGACAGCACCATCCTCAGCAGCTTGACGGATGGAGAAGAGATGGCTTTTACTCCAGAGGCATATGGCCACTCCTGTCAGTGCTGTGATGTCCTTGCCCTCTACATGCTGTGTCTCTGCCTTCTCCTTATTGATCATGAGATAATTATGTGGGGGACCTGCTGAATGGGACCCTATGACAGCAGACCACCACGGCATGGAGGTACCTGTAACAGATTGGTTAACTTTCCCTTCTCTGCCTCTTTCATTGCCACTTCATGCACCGAAAGCAACTTACTCCTAAGTATCCCCACCCAAGACTGTCCTGTGCTGCTGGTAGGACTCCTAGACTGGGGTGCCAGAGGGATTCAGGATCTAGTGGTGTCAAGACAACGCCGCCTGTGAGTCCCTGTGCTTGCAACTCTAGAATCTGGGTATGAATTAAAGCTATGAGGTACCTCCGCCAGCACACTCTTTGGGTTCAAATCAGGTGTGAGTCTAATTTAAACCAGGTACATCCAAGAGATTTATATTTGAGAGGGATCACCATCAGCCTCCAGCCCCAGTGCCAGTGAGACAGGGCATGCATAATGAGACAGGCATGCAGGAGAGAGGGTTTTGGGTAAGCCTCACGGGTGCAGAAGTGAGGAGCTACACTGAGCATTTGCTCTCAGTAGCTCCAGCAGCTGAGTGGCTTTAAAATATACTGCTGTGCTCATAATGTCTCACCAGCGTTTCACATTAACCTTTAGACTATTTGAATTTAACTCTGTAAGTAAGCTGGATAGCTTTCTAAAATGGTAGATAATATAACAAAAAAGGCAGAGGCACGAGTGAAGATGTGTGAGCAAAGCAGTTATTAAAATTAGAATGATTTATGCCATAATATTCTGAAGTATCCTACATGTGGAGATCCAAGTGGCTGTTCTCTTTAATTTGCAGATGTGACTGCTAATTGTGGGGCACTCAGTAGGTAAACTAACCTGAGCTACAAAAATAAACCCAGGGCAACAGGGAAGAAAAGGCTGCTGCTTTGATGCTCTGGAGTGGGTTGGAAATGCCATTGGCTCAAAGGTGCAAATCTGTTAACAAAATTGAAGTGCAGCTGCTTTGTGCCAGACTCACATGTGAAACACCAATACAGAAAGGCTTAGCAATGAGCTTACTTGTGGCAGCATGTTAGAGGCCACAGACCTCCTGAAGGGCTCAAAAAGCTGCACTAAACCATACAATCAGAGAACGATTTGGGTTGAAACAGACCTTTAAAGGTCATCTAGTCTATCCCCTGTGCGGTCAGGGAGACATCTTCAGCTAGATCAGGGTGCTCAGTGCCCTGTCCAACCTGACCTTCAATGGTTCCAGACATCTACCCCCTCTCTGGGCAGCCTGTGCCGGCGTCTTACCACTACCCTCACTATAAAAAGTGTCTTCTTCCTTTTGTCCTGTTGCCAGCAGCCCTCCTGAGAAAAGGCTGTCACCATCCTAGCCATCTAGAAAACTACCTGGGTCTCACATTTCTGTTTGCGTTTCCCTATGCCACTTGAAAAGTGGGAAGTCTTCCTGCTTAGGAAGTAGTTCTCTGGGAAGATCACTGCATCACATGGCATTCCACTGTCCCTGCACATCTTTAAACCCATTTGGTCACTGCAGTAGAAGCAGAACTCACACTCACAGGGGCATCTTCTCTTGATTCATGAACACGACTCCCATTAAGGCTAATAGGAGCTGTGCACTTGCATCGAGGGGAGAATCCATCACGAGGAGCTGATCATCATCTTAGACTAACACAGCAGCACGCTGGAATTTCTCTCACACAAAATATGTGCTCACTTCCCCCCTAATGCCCTGATGCATCTTTCTGCCAGCCCAGGAACACACGTGCCAGAAGTGACATGTGGCAGCAGTGACCATGAGAAGCTCTACTGGCGAGAAGCAGAAGTAGCAAAGACATTTTGAGGTGGACCCTATCAGTGGGGAGCTTGGAGGTCAGCTTCTTGTTTGCACACGAGAAAGTGAGGAGAGAAACTGTCATCTCTACAACTACCTAAAAGGAAGCTGTAGTCAGGCAGGGGTCAGGCTCTTCTCCCAGGCAACTGGTGACAGGATGAGAGGGCATGGCCTGAAGCTGTGCCAGGGGAGGTTTAGTTGGATGTTAGGAAGCAATTCCTGACAGCAAGGCTGATGAGGCACTGGGATGTGCTGCCCAGCGAGGTGCTGGAGTCACCATCCCTGGAGGCATTTAAGAAAAGCTTGGACGTGGCACTCGGTGGCAGAGTTTAGCTGATGCTGTGGTGTTAGGTCATAGGCTGGACTTGATGATCTCAGAGGCCTTTTTCCAGCCTCAATAGTTCTGTGATTCTGTGATCCGACACAAAAAGAGAAGAATCCCCCAGAAAAGGGAAAACGAAGCGGAAAAGTTTTCCAGTTTACTTATTAGCAGGATCTGTAATTGGATGGAAGTAGCAGGCCTCCAAAATTTGTCTTGCTATAATGACTATCATTTTTTCAGAGATCGAAAATGAATCTGACTAGAAAATACCATTAGACTACCAACTTGCTTAAAATTTAAAGGGTAATTCACATATAATGCTTTTATTTAATAGCCCAATTTACAAACCGGCTGAAATTAATGCGGCTCTTTCCAGGACAAAATCAGCTGTAACTGCACCAACTAATTTTTGCTCATTTGAACTGAATTATTAATAAGAGGGAAATATACCATATGTTCCCAAAAGAGCTGGATACATTTATTCCGAATAAAATTGCTGTGTTTGGTGGAATATAGGAGGTTTAAATGCTTCCAGAGAAATGGGTTACTTATATACTGATTTAATAGAGTATAAATCAGGCTGCATAATTAGGGGCACAGCTGTTTCCCCACCTAAAGCTGCCAGCTTTTGTTGGTTAAGTTCCTTTATCACCTGCATGGCTTTAATCAGCAATAATTTGTTCTTCTGGTGGAGTAATACAAGTTAATCAATAATTGTGCTGTTTGTACTCCACTGGAAAAGGGCTTTTATGGCAGGTTTAGCTTAAACTGGGCATACGTTCTCCTGACTTGTTAACTTGATTTGTTGCAGTTCATTGGGGTCCTGATGCTAACTGAAAAAGGAAGTGGAGGCTATTGTGGTGCCACAGCCTCTGCCTGCACCTGGGACAGAGACACACTCTGAAGCTTGCACTGCATGCTCAGCTGAACATAACCTCCAAATCCTCAGCCCAAGCTCCATGAACTTCTCCCCTTACAGCACACTGGGAGATTTCCATTCTCTTTACACACCCCTCCCTTCCCCTTCCCTTCCCATCCCCCCACCCCCCAAAAAACCAAAATAAAATAATAAGGGAGCTACTGAGCATTGCCCTCTTATTCAGTTTAGACTTTAGGAAGTTTGTTGATACCAGAAGAGACTGTTCACATTTAATCTACAGCTGGATTTTACTCTGAAGCAGCTCCTGCAATAGCAAACCAGCAGTTAGCTCCCCTCTGGGCACTGATGGTTTTGCAGGACTCTCTCCTTGCACAGTTTGGAAGCCCTAAACTTAGGCTCTGAATCTTAATCTGAATTTTGCCTGCTGTCAACAGGACCTCATGCCCTGTCCTCTCCCAGTCGTTTCCACCACATCAGGTCTCACAGCAGGATACAGACTAGGTGGTCAGATCTGGTGGGAATGCAGTGGCAACTATACATAGCTCATACCCAGAGTATCTTGGGAGCAGGGTGGAGATTACAGAAGGGTACTTTGAGTTGAGAGTGATATAATGAATACAAGCTGTCTGCAGTGTACTCATAAAGATATCAGTGTGCAGACTATGTGGAGGCAGAGATGTGGGCAAGCCGTGGCACGGGGACGTTTCTAAATGAGGTTTTTCAGTTGCAATTGGCCATGTGAATGGCACTGCCTGCTTGCAGCTCTGGAAACAAGAGGTGCACCACACAAACTGACACAAATGATCTCTGAATATTCACATTCCAGATGATCTCTGACTGAAGTAAATCCAAAGGTCGTTGATTTCCAAGGCTGTTGGGTGCTTCAAGTAGGAGAACGCTCTCGAATTGGACATGTAACAGTGTTCTTATCTGGGGGCAAAAGGAGGCTGTGGAATGGGCTGTGAGCAGTTCCTGACACCAGGTTTGTATTTTAAATAGTTTTATTTTAAGTGCATCTGCTACTTCCAGTTTTTCTCCATGGCTTGCACACAGATAATCACATTTCTTGCTTTTAGAGCCAGAGTATTCTTTTAAAACCCCAAAGAGACAATATGCAACTTAAAGTAGAAAATTAGCTTGACTCACAAATTATGCATTAAGGGGCCTTGGTATCTCACTGTACATCTTACTCAGAGGGAACTTCCACATTCACAGATTCCAGCTGTGCAAGCTATAAAAGTTTTATGTTATAACTTTTACAGACTGAGGAGGAGTTCCTCCACAGACAGGTTGGTTCAAAGGAGCTGCTACTAAAGGGTGAGCTCCTGCACCTTCTTCTCAGCTCTCAGTCCCTGGTGGCAAGCACAGTGCCCCCAAGGGGGAAAATCTGAAACCTCTGAGCAGTTAACTGGGAGAGTTACAAAGTCCTCTCCAGGATAAAAGTTAAACAGACAAATCCCAACAGCCAGAGAAGTGAAGAAAGGCAGTTTTGCAGAGATGCACTCTTCTTTCCTTCATTGACTGCTCCCATCTCCACTGTATGATGATTTCCCTGTTCGTGGGCTTGTCCCACTAGTTTGATGTTGACATGGGAGCCATAGAGCCATGATGCCCAAAGTGATTTTCCACATCCCTGAGCACCATAACACAGATATGGAGCTCAGACACAGACATGAGGCATCCATGAGGGCCGTGTGCACCTGCAGATGCTCCAGGAATCAGACCCCTATCCGAATTCCTCTAAAACGCCCCTGCCCCAGGGTATTGTCGAGGTTTTGGTCAGCAGACCTAGTCCTTGGCTCTGCACATGGCTGAGAGAGATGAATTTCAGATCATTTACCTGGTAAGCTGCATTTCCTTCTCCCTGAATGCTGCCTTGTTCCTACAGCCTTTTTCAAACAGGTTCATTCAGCTTTCTGAGTGGGCTTTGTTAGACCCAAGCCCAGCTTGGCAGCCTCATGTAATGCTCACATTTTTCACCATTAGGAGTAAAAAAAAATATAAAGGCTTCTTTGTAAAATTGGGGGTCCAGAGATAATTCCTCTCTGCTGATGAGTGAGGACTCAGAAGAGAGAGGATCTCCAGAACTGGTTGATTTAGTTTGCAACTAATTTAATTCCCACCCCCTCCCCCCCTTCCAAGTAGCACCATTAACTTTACTGGGAAAGTTAGCTGTGACCCATTTGGTTTCCAGTGCTGATCTCATAGCTTCTGCATACATCTCAGAGGTTTAAATCAATATGTGCAGCTAAGGAGGTGGCAATTAAAGAAGTGGTGCTTTCTCTGCACAGCGAAGGTGCCCTTTCCCCTTTGTACCTGACATCAGCTGCAGAGCTCTGCGGAGCCGCGAAGGCACCACCTCTAACTCTTGATTTTGAAATGCTGCCCCAAACGGCCAAGGGCTTGTAAACAAGGATGTATTTGGCCATTCTTCCAGGCCACACTGGTCTGTGCAACAAAGGTCAGGGCTCCCTGCTTCCTTCTGCACTCTCCCCAGTATCTAATTGCCTAATTATTGCCTTATTGCACAGCCAATCGGCTGAAAGGCTTCGGGTGGGAGTGTGGCAGAACGCGAGGGCTGTCAGTCTTTGGTTATGGTCCTACAGCTCTAATTCAAGAATTAAATATCTGTCTTTTCTAAAAGTCATTACATGATTTATTGGAAAATTGGTAGAAACAGCCCTGGGGGGGTTGTGCTCAAAATCTGGTTTAGAAGAGTGGCTGCTAGCTATGACTTTTGATTTTCTAGTCTCGGAATGGATAGCGCTGCCTGTTTCTATGCAAATGAAATGCTTGAATGTGGTTCTTTTTTTTTTAAGATAGATGATATTTGTTAATTTAATTGTAGTTCTTATGCAGCAGGGTGATTTGTGTTTTGATCTTTCTTACATGAGGAAGCCAAATTCTCTCTCCCTCTCTCTCTTGCTACTGCTTCAGCAGAAGTGCAGGGCTGCTCGTGCTGTTGTTTGATAGCTCTGAAATGTCTGCAGAAATTGTAGGTCAAGAATTACAGCTGTGGTAAATCACGCCTCATGAATGAGAAGTCAGCAGTGATTTCTCCAGGGTTTTTTTTTTTGCTCTCTCTTTAAAATGAGCACAACATTCAGGAGAAAATAAAGGCTTCTTTAACATGTTTGGGCATAGGCATGAACCGTGCCGATATGTGCGCGTTTGTGACATTCAGGCTCTGTTGACATCTAGAGTTCAGGCTGCACCAAGCAGAGAGCAGCCTCTGTAAATACCCTCAGGAAAAGAAATAATATTTCAGCAGGAACTACTCCCAGTAATTATTATTAAAAAAAAAAAAAAGTAATAAAATTCATTTTCTGAATATAAAAGTGAGGATTCCTTCCCACCACTAGCCCACCCTCTCTGAGGTGCCTCCATCCTCTTTCCCCTTGCTTGCTGAGATGCTGCTGGTGAAGCCTTTTGCTCTATGCAGATTTCAGCCACTTTTGTCCTGCCACGGGACCTGACCATGCTCAGCCCCTTTTGCCCTGGAGCAGTGACTCTGCCCTTTTCCTCTGCTTTAGGCCTAAACCAGCAATAGGTGGCTGGTGGCTTGCAGCTTGGCAGTGCTCTGGGACACTGTGGCACCAGGGCAATACAAGGAGGGTTGCCTGGTTTTCTGGGTGCTTGGTAGCCCCAAGTTCCTTTGGCGTGGGCCAGTAACCTCATCCCTGTCACCTGAGGTGCTTCTGCCTGCTGAGCCATCTGCCTCTGTTTCTGAAAAGACTGCTGCACCTTTGCAATGCCACTGAGCAACAAAAGCAATCCCTTTTGCTGTTGCTCCCAGAAGAGCTGCAAGAGATGGACAAGGACTGGCTTCTTTGTGGCTTCCTTCACCTTCTTTATAGGAGGCTCCTCCTATTTCATGCCTCCTAAGCTTGAAAAATCAATAGCTGCTCCTGCCTTTTCTCCCTCTTTTCTGCCAAAGTGTCTGTCCAAACAAAAATGTTAATGCTACAGAGAAAAGTCACAGAAATGCATGTTCAGAAGCAAACAGGGGGTCAACTTTGTTATTTGCACATCTGATAGCTGAGAAGAGTTTTTTTCCTTGCATAGTCAGCAGCTGGACTCAGGCAATAGCCCTAAAGCTGCAGAGGGCAAACAACAAGCACATCAGATGCAGCTGGGTGGACACAGCAGATTGAACGTCTCCAAAGAACTCCCATTAGAGTCCATTGGGTCAATAATCCACAAACTAAGAAGGATTTACATGAGAGACCAGAACAGCTGCTTTGGAGCCCTCACATTGCATCAAGGTAAAACCTGCTTTTAAGACTGTGGTGAGATGCATATTTATGTGAGGAGCCTTGCTGCCTGGGAAGCTGCCAGGCTGGGTTACAGCATGACAAATACATGGCATCAAAACTACTAACAGGACCAGAAGAGGCTGTTTACTTGAAGTCTCTCTCTGAGACTCACTGTGCTTGCTTGAGCGAACCCAAAAGCTTAGAACAAAGCCATGTGTGGAGGCTGCGTAGCTGTGAATAAGATGCACCTCCCTGGAGGCAACAAACAAACAAACCGCCCCCAAGCAACCCAAAATATCTATTTGGACATATTGTATTCAATAGGAAAACTTGGACTAATGTTGTGGCCCAGGTGTAGCCAAACTGGGTGAATCTGAGAGGAGGATGAAGAGAAGATGCTGCTCCACCCTCTCCTTCCATCACTCTTTGCTCTGGGTACCCAGAAATTAATTTCAGGTTGGATAAATTTAGAGCAGCCTCAAAAATTCCTCTAATTTATGCCAGTGAGCAGGACTTTCTGCGCATCAGCTTCATGCTTTTCTTTGACTACACTCTTCCAGAGAGAAGCCTGCATCAGTAGAAGCAACTAGGGTAAAAAAGGAGGAGGAACTCCCAGTTTTTATGGACCTTTTCTTTTGTGCCAGGACAGTGCTATTAAATGGATGTAGAAAATACCAGGCTCTAACTCCTTCCCCCCCAAAGGTTTGTACAGTAAAAGTGCACTGCAAATATAAGACCTAAGAAGAATATTGTTGCAGTTACATGGTAAACCTGCAAAAGACCTGAACATTAAAAATTAATCTCAAGACTTTATTATTCCTTTGTAGCTCAGCACTGCAATGATCTTTGTGCGGTGGAGATCTCTGCAGTGCTCATGTGTGCTCTTATGCCTAGGCAGAGTGCCATGAATTAAGGCTGGAGCATAAACCTTGCCGTTGAATTTCCTGGCTTTTGTTAGTTTGTGTCATAAACTCAACATTATTCAGATCTAGGGTTTTGTATTTAATATTATTAAATGCCTCCTCATCAATGCCAAGTCTGTAATTGGTCACAGTGAATAGGTGATTAGGCAGATAAAGTGCAATTGTGATTGCAAAAACTATCACCAGGTTTGCAGAGGACAATAATTATGTAGCTTATAATGTTTGAAAATATTGCCTAAATCTCTTTCCCACATGTTGTTTGTGATGGAAAACAATTAGACAAAGGATTCTTTTTCTAAGCTGCCTCTGATTCAGATTTGCCTGATGAATGGTCTTTATACCCAACCCCGAGCGTTTGTTCCCAGTAAATTATATGTCATTGCCAATGCAAAAGGTCTGCTTCCCCATGTTTATTGGGATAAATTAAATCTTCTAAAGATGGTAAACAGAAGGCCTCAATAATTATTCACTTCTGTATAGTTTAAACTGAAAAGGATGTTGCAGTTAGAAGGATGGAGATGAGGCAAACAACACTCCCTGCATTGTGTTAACGACATAAGAGGTACAATAGGGAAATTTAATTTGATACTGATCTACATGAGGCATAACACAGCAACACTGTTTCATATGCTACTTTTCTAATGG